>NC_136596.1:27680139-27725139 GCF_910589615.1 Taurulus bubalis
CACAGGGACCCTTACTACTGAACATGACAAAAGAAGGAGTGGCTTGTCCCTCACAGGGACCCTTACTACTGAACATGACAAAAGAAGGAGTGGCTTGTCCCTCACAGGGACCCTTACTACTGAACATGACAAAAGAAGGAGTGGCTTGTCCCTCACAGGGACCCTTACTACTGAACATGACAAAAGAAGGAGTGGCTTGTCCCTCACAGGGACCCTTACTACTGAACATGACAAAAGAAGGAGTGGCTTGTCCCTCACAGGGACCCTTACTACTGAACATGACAAAGGAAGGAGTGGCTTGTCCCTCACAGGGACCCTTACTACTGAACATGACAAAAGAAGGAGTGGCTTGTCCCTCACAGAGACCCTTACTACTGAACATGACAAAAGAAGGAGTGGCTTGTCCCTCACAGGGACCCTTACTACTGAACATGACAAAAGAAGGAGTGGCTTGTCCCTCACAGGGACCCTTACTACTTAACATGGACAAAAGAAGGAGTGGCTTGTCCCTCACAGGGACCCTTACTACTGAACATGGACAAAAAAAGGAGTGGCTTGTCCCTCACAGAGACCCTTACTACTGAACATGGACAAAAGAAGGAGTGGCTTGTCCCTCACTCACAGGGACCCTTACTACTGAACATGACAAAAGAAGGAGGGGCTTGTCCCTAACAGGGACCCTTACTACTGAACATGGACAAAAGAAGGAGTGGCTTGTCCCTAACAGGGACCCTTACTACTGAACATGACAAAAGAAGGCGTGGCTTGAGTGGTCTGGGGTAGGCCCTGCTTTCCCTTCCTGAGCCGCCGGATGGTTTGCCAGAACCTCCTTGAGGCCAACCGAAAGTCCTTCTCCATGGCCTCCCCAAACTCCTCCCATGCCCGAGTTTTCGCATCCGCGACCATTGCAGCTGCAGCCCTTCTGGCCTGCCGGTACCCGTCAGCTGCATCAGGAGATCCCTGGGCCAGCCAGGCCCGAAATGCCTCCTTCTTTAGTTTGACGGCTTCCCTCACCCCTGGTGTCCACCATCGAGTTCTCGGGTTGCCGCCACGACAGGCACCGATGACCTTCTGGCCACAGCTCCTAGCGGCCGCGTCCACAATAGAGGCTTTGAACATGGTCCACTCGGATTCCATGTCCCCAGCCTCTCTCGGGATGTGTGAGAAGTTCTTCCGGAGGTGGGAGTTGAAGACCTCCCGGAGAGGATCCTCTGCCAGACGTTCCCAGTTCACCCTCACTACACGTTTGGGCTTGCCAGGTCTTTCTAGCCGACTCCCCCGCCATCTGATCCAACTCACCACCAGGTGGTGATCAGTTGACAGCTCTGCTCCTCTCTTCACCCGAGTGTCCAAGACATACGGCCGCAGATCAGATGATACGATTACAAAGTCGATCATTGATCTCCGGCCTAAGGTGTTCTGGTACCAGGTACACTTATGAGCCTCCTTATGCTTGAACATGGTGTTCGTTATGGACAAACCGTGGCTAGCACAGAAGTCCAACAACAAAACACCATTCGGGTTCAGATCGGGCAAGCCGTTCCTCCCAATCACGCCCCGCCAGGTTTCTCTGTCATTGCCCACGTGAGCGTTGAAGTCTCCCAGAAGAACTATGGAGTCGGCACGCGGCGCCCTTTTAAGGACCGTCCCACCGACACCAAGAAGGCCGGATACTCTGAAATGCTGTTCGGTGCATAAGCACAAACAACATTCAGAGCCTTACTGGAATCCGTTCTCCGGGGAAAACTCCAACATAGCGGCGCTCAGCCGGGGGCTCGTGAGTATCCCCACTTCCGCCCGGCGCCTCTCACCCAGGGCAACTCTAGAAAAGGACAAAGTCCAACCCTTCTCCAGGAGCTTGGTTCCAGAGCCCATGCTGTGGGTGCAGGTGAGCCCAACTATATCTAGCTGGTACCGCTCCACCTTCTGCACCAGCTCCGGCTCTTTCCCCGCTAGCGAGGTGACGTTCCACGTCCCTAGAGCTAGTCTATGCTGACGGCGATCGGCTCGTCCAGGTCTTCTGCCTGGCCCGCCGCCCAGTCTGCATAGCACCCGACCCCGATGCTTCCTCCTGCGGGTGGTGAGTCCACCCGCGGGTTGCTGCTCCATGATCTTTTTTCGGGCTGAGCCCAACCAGGCCCCATGGGTGAAAGCCTGGCCACCAGACGCTCGCCGACGAGCTCCCCTCCTGGGTCTGGCTCTGGGAGGGTGCACCGGTTTCCTTGTCCGGGCGAGGTAGCTTCGTTCCGTGGGCCGTAAATCATCAGGTTTTTTTTAACCGCTCTTAGTCTGGGCTCTCCCCCGAGACCTGTTTGCCTTGGGAGACCCTACCAGGGGCGGATGCCCCGGACTACATAGCTCCCAGGATCACTGAGCCACTCAAACATATAGGTTACATATAACTTATATGTAACCTATATCCTCTCTCTCCTGTAGGCGAGGCCTTCATGGATGGAGTTATAGTTATATCCTCTCTCTCTCTCTCTCTCTCTCTCCTGCAGGCGAGGCCTTCATCCCGTTCTACTACGGCAAAGCGATCGACGGCATCGTGGTGCACCAGAGCATGGAGGGCTTCGCTAAGCCCGTGGTCACGCTGGCCGCGCTGGCCTTAGCCAGGTGAGTCTTCAGGTATTCAACGATGTTAACATCAACGTTAATAATCGTGTAAATAATGGAATAAAATATAAATTCTTATTCTGGAAATAAGAATTGCTGTGTATTTGTTATCTTTTTTAGAATGAGTCGTTTTTGTGTAAATGTGTGGGTCCTGGTGTTTCTACGGTAGCCCAGAGCGGACAAATCAAACGCTGGCTCTCGATGGGGGCTTTTGCATGTTTATTTATTGTTTGCGTCGTCCCACCATAGCTTTACGCCACTCTTAAGCACTCGAGTGACGTTCCTTCATCCTTGCCACTAGATGGTGCCAAATCCTACACACTGTTTTATACACAATAGTTTTATATGTACAGTTACGGTTACATACTCTCCACCTCCGTACACTTTTATTTTTAGCTTTAATTTATTCGCAAAAAGAAGAGACAAAATATGTAATCAACAGCATTATTATTAATATTATTATTATTATTATTATTATAATAAAAAACTAATTTTGCACTAATATCATTATGGTGAATTATTTTGTGTTGTGAAAACCCAATAACTTGACAGTTATACTTCTGATGACGAGCATCGCTTGTGCAGATTAATATAAGGTCGCAAACTAGAATTCAGAAACAGAATTCTACTGTTTTTATTTGTTGTATTAGTGATTAAAATTGCTTTGGTATCTTGCCATCGCCGGGCAGGAAAGTGAGCGTGATAATGACATAAAGACGCATGGCGAGGCCGCTCGACTCTGGAAGCCGGGCGGCGTCCCGGTGCCGACCTCACGACCTCACGACCTCACGACGCCTTCACGGACCTCACGACCCCTTCACAGACCTCAGGACCCCTTCACAGACCTCAGGACCAGTGTTCCCTCTAAGCTGCGCGCGTGCGCGGCCACGCAGGCCAGTCGAAGTGGCCGCGCAATAGATTTTTCAGACCGCACAAACGATTTTTTTTCAGGGGTTAAAAATCTTTTTTGCGCCAGTGTTTCTGAGATAGGAGTGAGCCATCTCCTCAATAATAAGATCTTTGATGTGCCGTGTCGAGTCTTCTTGGCCAATCAGCGTCCCGTTTCTCGACATGCGCTCTCTGTACCTCTGCTAGCGCTCTGCCTCCGTTAGCACCCCCCACCCCCGCTGTCCTCCTCCGGGCGCCAGGAGTGAAGCTCGCCCAGAGCGCCACATGAGCTCGGGCCGGCGCTGTTTAGGCTCCTCTTGGCGGGCCCTGCTCCAGCAGCTATAGGCTACCATGGAGAAAAGAAAGCAGAGCAGGCGCCCCAGAAAAAGGTCTGCCTAACGTTCAAACATGAGGGGCTAGATGCAATAGTCCAAACTGACACAGGTAGGATGAAACTTTCAGACATATTTAAATATGAAGAATATGAAGTTATTAAATTGTTTATATAGGCTACCTTTAGGAAAAATGACACCATGTCAATTTAATAGGCCTATAATTATTGTTAAGCACTGCATTAGCATTTTTCTTTCAGTGATGTTCCACTTAAATGTTGTACCTGCTGAGAAATGACTAAACACCTTTTGATACTTTTATTTTTTTTTATATATATATCATTATCAGTCATAGACAGTGAAGCAGTCATAACCTCCCCTTATTGAAGTTCAACAAAGATCCTTTAAGTTCAACTAAACTGACTGGTAAAACACCATCATTAAAATGTTATATTATATAGGATATTGAATAAATATCAACCTTGTATACATGCTGTCATCTCTTTGAATCCCCTATGGCTAGCGCAGGCTTGTGGTCATTTTCGGCAGGTCGCGTGGTTGCGAATTGCTCACAGTGCTGAAATGTGCGCTGAGCAAAAAAAAAAATTGCTCAGTGCTGAAAAAAATTAGAGGGAACATTGCCCAGGACCCCTTCACAGACCTCACGACCCTTCACAGACCTCACGACCCTTCTCTCCCAGCTCTCTGGCGATGGGCGTACGCGGAGGAGTCTTCACCCTGATGTTCGGGAAGCTGAACCTCCGGCTCAGGAACCATCTCTTCAGAACTCTGATGAGGCAGGAAATTGCCTTTTACGATGACAACCACACAGGTGATGTAGGGACATCCCTCCCTTCGGTATTATGGGCGGGGCTTCTTTAACAAAAGGGCGGTCCTTCCATCCCTCCCATCGGTATGGGCCGTCCTTCTCATGTCGTTACCTGACCCCCTGCAGGTGACATCATTTCCCGCCTCTCGGCCGACACCACCCAGGTGAGCGACCTCATCTCCGTGAACATAAACGTCTTCATGCGCAGCGTCATCAAGGGCGTGGGCTTCTGCGTCTTCATGCTCGGGATGTCCTGGAGGCTCACGCTGGTGGCCCTCATGGGCCTCCCCTTCATCGGCCTCGTCTCCAAGTTTTATGGCGACTACTACAAGGTGAGGGCGATTTCTGTTCTTCTTTTATTCATGTCTGCGTTGCGTTTGTAGATGAAATCAAAGTTGTATTCGTTGTTTTTTCGTTCTTTAGAAATTGACAAAAGAGGTGCAGACGGTGCTCGCGGAGGCCAACAAAGTGGCTGAGGAGACCATCTCGGCCATGAGGACGGTGCGGAGCTTCGCTAACGAGGACGGGGAGGCCGACTCCTACCACGGGAAGCTGCTGGCCATGTTCCAGCTCAACAAGAAACAAGCCCTGGTCTACTCCGGCTACGTGTGGTGCAGTCAGGTGGGTCTCCGGGACGCAGCGCTCCAGCTCGCTCAGAAGTGTTGCTGATTCCTTGTGTTTGTGTGTTTTCCAGATCTCAGAGCTCGCTTTAGAGATTGCCATCCTCTACTACGGCGGCCATCTTGTCGTCACCGGTCAGATGAGTGGCGGTGCCTTGATATCTTTTTTCATCTACATGCTGGAACTGGGAGAATGTCTGGAGGTACGCCGTCCGTGTTCTTCTTCTCTTGCTCCTGTGTGACAGAACCCCCATAATCAAAGGTGCGTTCATCTTGCAGAGCATTGCGTCGGTGTACACGGGCCTCATGCAGGGAGTCGGCGCTGCCGAGAAGGTTTTCGAGTACCTGGACAGGAAGCCCACGCACCCGGCGTCCGGCACGGAGGCGCCGGACGCATGCGCCGGCGTGGTCGAGTTTCAGGACGTCACCTTCGCCTACCCGACACGGCCCGACGTCGATATCCTCAAGGTCCGCTCTGAGGGACGGGGCTGATGTAAATGATGTGTTGGCCAAATAAGTACGAGCCATTTAGTGCAACTAAAGGGACCGTCCACAAAGAAACATATATAAACATTTTTCCTCTTAACTTTGGTGCTATTTATCAATTTAGATATTTCCGTGTAAGTTGTCTGGTTCTGGAGATGTCCGGCTTCTCTCCAATATATTTGGAATATATGGCACAATATAGTGACTCCAGATACCCATCAGAGCGCGCTGGGCTTTCATTTAGGCCCCGCCTCCCAGCCTCGGTCCAACTTTTAGGACCTAATGATCTAAACCAGAACTATCAAGTGCCCGTGTGGGGAAGCTGATTCACCGGAAAAAATTATAATAAGAGGAAGAACGTGTATTTTTGATTCTGTCCCTTTTAATTATCTTCATCTCAAAGCTACTATACAAGGTTGTGTACCATGTCAGGAATGCAGTTCTGAGGGAATCATCCTTTTTATTACTATATTTGAAAATGATAAAAGCACCTCACTCTCTTTTCTTTCTTTCTTCTACTGCTTTTCCACTCTCTTTGCTGCGTGTTGCCGGGTCTGCAGGGCGTGTCGTTCTCTCTGCGGCCCGGAGAGGTCACCGCCCTCGTGGGACCGTCCGGCAGCGGGAAGAGCTCCTGTGTGAGTCTGCTGGAGAACTTCTACCTTCCCCAGCAAGGCCAAGTGCTGCTGGACGGAAAGCCCGTTCACACCTTCCGCCACGACTACCTCCACTCAAAGGTCAGTCTGTAGCCCGCTGAGATCAACACATGACAAGAACAAGGCCAACGTGTCAGTGGGCCTCCTAGTACTTTGGCTCCTCCTCCTGAAACCGTCCGTCTGCTGCTGTGTTTCTGAAGGTAGGCCTTGTGGGCCAAGAGCCGGTGCTGTTTGCCCGCACGGTGGAGGAGAACATCACCTACGGCCTGGCCGGCGTCTCCAGGGAGGCGGTGGTGCAGGCGGCCATCAAGGCCAACGCTCACGACTTCATCTCCGCCCTGCCTACAGGCTACGACACCAGTAAGAATACAACAAACTCACTGCATGACATTTGTACTGCGGAGCATTTGACCTGTGGAAGGAGGCCGTACCGGAACCAACTGGGTCTTCAATTGCCGAGCGTTCACGTAGAAATTTAGTTTTCATCAATTTCTTTTCACGCAGCCCCACATGAAAGATGATTGGCACCTAAGATGAAGATGTTCTGTATTCATAATTGTGAATACATGTTTTGCAACAGGAATAATTAATACTGACGGCCATAGCGAGCTGTTAGACATTTTTCAGTGACCACCTGTCGCCTCGTATCTCGCTCACTGCTGGCACTACTTACCTGATTCAAATACTATTTACTCTTTAGAGTTAGATTGTCCCAGTAACATCTCAAATATTACTTCTGTATTGAAAAGCACTACGGGTACCTCCATGTTATTGTTTTATTTAGTTTAAAGGAGGTGCTTCATGAAGCTGAAGTCATGCAGCTGACTTAGCTCTCCTTATCGTCCCCTAGATGTTGGAGAGAAAGGCACCCAGTTGTCTGGCGGGCAGAAGCAGCGGGTGGCCATCGCCAGAGCTCTCATCCGCAGCCCGCGGGTTCTCATCCTGGACGAGGCCACCAGTGCCCTGGATGCGGAGAGCGAGCACATCGTGAGTAAAGCAATACGACCTTTGAGTCGCCTCGGGGTCACGTTGTTTCATCGCCGTCTCTCTGCCGCAGGTCCAGACGGCTCTGAATGGCATCATGCGGAGGCACGCGGTGCTGGTGGTCGCCCACCGGCTCAGCACGGTGGAGCGGGCCGACAACATCGTCGTGATCGACCGGGGCCGCGTGGCCGAGCAGGGCTCTCACGCTCGGCTGATGGCCGCCGGGGGGCTCTACTGCAAGCTGGTGCAGAGGCAGGTCCTGGGCATCGAGACGGGGGCCGAGGTCCTCAACCCGGCCGGAGGAGTCGGTGGACGGCCGCGGAGAAGACAGAGCAGCAACAGCAGCGGAGGAGGAGGAGAGCCTGAAGGCATCATGCGCTGCTGAGAAGGGACTGGGAATGGACTGCTGCAGGAGTTTCTATGGGATTCATGCGTATGAATTAATTATGCACCTGTTGGTCCTCAAACTAGATGCACAGTACGGAGCACTGAAAATACAAACCAAGTGGCACTTAGTTGTGTATGACAACATATCATTTATTGCCTCTGGAAATAAAACTTGAATGAATGTAGTGCTAACTGAAACATCAGCTTTAAAGGGAGGTGATATGTTGCCGTTAATGTACTGTAATGTTGTGTTTGTACTTTTTTAAACGTCATTACAATCCAGACAGATAAATGATTGTTTTACTGAATCCTCAGGATTTGTTTAGCTTTCATAATAATTTTACCTCTAGATGTTCATTTCCATCATCGACACAACACAAGTAAGCAATGTGATGACTGATGATGGAAAGAAAAGACTGGTGCCTTTTGTCTGTATGATGGAGATATGTGATGCGTCTGTCAATAATAATAATAATAATAATATTATAATGTTATTCTGAATGACTCCAGAGGTAAATAATGAAATTGTATCAATCACGAAGTTAAATAAACTTCATGTTGACCTTGTAAACAAACATGTTGAAATAACACCAAATGCTGCATTCAATGACCCCTCGTAAACACCACACCCCAATGAGATACGTTCGTTTGTGGTTTCTTCGCTACACAATGCAGGTAAAGGATTTCATCAGAAGCTGTGAGGTGAAGACTTCCACTGACGGATCTCATTATATCTTAATATAATATTTGAATAAATATTGTAATTATGTAATTATAATGTTAACGCTTAGCTGGCATTGTTAAAAAAAACTGTTTAAAGAATCAGAATCAGGAACCGTTTACACAATGTTTACACACACGAGGACTTCTTCTTGGCGGAAGGTGCATGACACTAGACTTTAGACGAGAACAACAACAACAACAACAACAACAGATATTACATAAAGTATAGGATAATCGCTCAGACAAACAGATACCAGTAATGTAAAGTGTGTGTTAAAGTGCACTGCCAGTTCAGGGCTACACTGTTAATGTATTCGTGTATTCATTTATGTCGCCATTGCCGCCGTTGCGGGGTGGACCGGTAAACACTCTGATATGTCCGACGGCCCGTGAAGGCGGCGCCGGGCCCGACTCCACTTCCGGTAAGAGAAGCTCAGTCAGCTGTCACCGCGCGAGCAGCGAGACGAGGAAACACGGCGAGCAGCGAAGATGTCGAGTTTTAACGACAAGTTCAGTGCCTACTCGATGACGGAGCTCAACGAGGTGCTGGAGGACGACGACAAGCTGTCCAACATGGCGCAGGAGCTGGACGAGGTACGCGCCGCCCTCCTTTGTTGTGTCCCGGCTCCGCGGCCGTTAATGGCCTCTGAGCCACGGGAGGGATGTGGGTCACTGTGTGTGTGTGTGTGTGTGTGTGTGTGTGTGTGTGTGTGTGTGTGTGTGTGTGTGTGTCACTGTGTGGGTCAGCAGAACTACATTGTGTTAACAACCAAACGAAGCCGCTCCGTTCAGCTCGGAGCGGAGCGGTCTCAAGTTCTGCTCTGAGGGTTCACGGAAGTGTCGAAGCTCAGCGTGACGTGAATACTGAGTTACGTAAATGCTGAGTCACGGTGAAGTAGACGAGAGTACTGAGTGTGTTGATGCTGAGTCACGGTGAAGTAGACAACAGGTCAGACAGGTCGACAACACCAGCTCCACCCGTAAGGAGTGACGGCGCTTCACACCCGTATGTGTGTCTGCCTCCGCCGGGTGAACACCCGGAACAAGAAGTAGTGCGTCCACGTCTCCACAGAGATGGAGTGGTTAGTCACGGACTGCTCTCACGTTCACGCTATGACCACGTGATCCACACGATGACCACGTGATCCACACTATGACCACACTATGCAGGCACGTGGAGGCAGTGATTGAAGGCCATTGAGTCATTGAATCAAGGCCATTGAGTCATTGAATCAAGGCCATTGAGTCATTGAATCAAGGCCATTGGCTCGTTTCTCTGTGGCCTCGATCCAGCAGCAGAGGACTCTGCTCTTTCCACTGAAGGTGTGCTGCTGACCTTACCTTCTGACCTCATCAAGTCAGATCAGCTCTTTCCACATGAGCCTTAGTCCTTGGAAAGTTTTTATTTATTTCTACAACAAACAGAAAGGTGCCGTATCAAGAGGAGTGCTGACAGATCTTTCCTTTAGGCCGTGATTAGAAGCTGTCAGGACTTCTTGCCGTTGTCATGGCGCTCTGGTTTCTCTCCTGGCTCCTCCTGGTTACTGATAACAACACAAACATGAGGAACTAAAAGCTCACACAAAGCATGAAGGAACACACGCTATATTTAGCTGTTTGGACCCGTGTTGAGCCATGAGCTTTTCTTTAGTGTTTATCCACAGCCCTGTGGCTTCATGGGGTCCTGTTCCCAGTAGCCCACTGGGAGGAGGGGGAGGAGGGGGAGTTGACTCGAGTCACGAGACTCCACTGGAGAGATGAACCAGACGGTGAAGACACGCCTGAGCCAGAGGTGGTGTAGTGAGGAGACGAGAGGTGGTGTAGTGAGGAGACGAGAGGTGGTGTAGTGAGGAGACGAGAGGTGGTGAGGAGGAGACGAGAGGTGGTGTAGTGAGGAGACGAGAGGTGGTGAGGAGGAGACGAGAGGTGGTGTAGTGAGGAGACGAGAGGTGGTGTAGTGAGGAGACGAGTGGTGGTGTAGTGAGGAGACGAGAGGTGGTGAGGAGGAGACGAGAGGTGGTGTAGTGAGGAGACGAGAGGTGTAGTGAGGAGACGAGTGGTGGTGTAGTGAGGAGACGAGTGGTGGTGTAGTGAGGAGACGAGAGGTGGTGTAGTGAGGAGACGAGTGGTGGTGTAGTGAGGAGACGAGAGGTGGTGTAGTGAGGAGACGAGTGGTGGTGTAGTGAGGAGACGAGAGGTGGTGTAGTGAGGAGACGAGTGGTGGTGTAGTGAGGAGACGAGTGGTGGTGTAGTGAGGAGACGAGTGGTGGTGTAGTGAGGAGACGAGAGGTGGTGTAGTGAGGAGACGAGTGGTGGTGTAGTGAGGAGACGAGTGGTGGTGTAGTGAGGAGACGAGAGGTGGTGTAGTGAGGAGACGAGTGGTGGTGTAGTGAGGAGACGAGAGGTGGTGTAGTGAGGAGACGAGTGGTGGTGTAGTGAGGAGACGAGAGGTGGTAAGGAGGAGACGAGAGGTGGTGTAGTGAGGAGACGAGAGGTGGTGTAGTGAGGAGACGACTGGTGGTGTAGTGAGGAGACGAGAGGTGGGGTAGTGAGGAGACGAGAGGTGGTGTAGTGAGGAGACGAGTGGTGGTGTAGTGAGGAGACGAGAGGTGGTGAGGAGGAGACGACGAGAGGTGGTGTAGTGAGGAGAAGACGAGAGGTGGTGTAGTGAGGAGGAGACGAGTGGTGGTGTAGTGAGGAGACGAGAGGTGGTGTAGTGAGGAGACGAGAGGTGGTGAGGAGGAGACGAGAGGTGGTGAGGAGGAGACGAGAGGTGGTGAGGAGGAGACGAGAGGTGGTGAGGAGGAGACGAGAGGTGGTGTAGTGAGGAGACGAGAGGTGTAGTGAGGAGACGAGTGGTGGTGTAGTGAGGAGACGAGTGGTGGTGTAGTGAGGAGACGAGAGGTGGTGTAGTGAGGAGACGAGTGGTGGTGTAGTGAGGAGACGAGAGGTGGTGTAGTGAGGAGACGAGTGGTGGTGTAGTGAGGAGACGAGAGGTGGTGTAGTGAGGAGACGAGTGGTGGTGTAGTGAGGAGACGAGTGGTGGTGTAGTGAGGAGACGAGTGGTGGTGTAGTGAGGAGACGAGAGGTGGTGTAGTGAGGAGACGAGTGGTGGTGTAGTGAGGAGACGAGTGGTGGTGTAGTGAGGAGACGAGAGGTGGTGTAGTGAGGAGACGAGTGGTGGTGTAGTGAGGAGACGAGAGGTGGTGTAGTGAGGAGACGAGTGGTGGTGTAGTGAGGAGACGAGAGGTGGTAAGGAGGAGACGAGAGGTGGTGTAGTGAGGAGACGAGAGGTGGTGTAGTGAGGAGACGACTGGTGGTGTAGTGAGGAGACGAGAGGTGGGGTAGTGAGGAGACGAGAGGTGGTGTAGTGAGGAGACGAGTGGTGGTGTAGTGAGGAGACGAGAGGTGGTGAGGAGGAGACGACGAGAGGTGGTGTAGTGAGGAGAAGACGAGAGGTGGTGTAGTGAGGAGGAGACGAGTGGTGGTGTAGTGAGGAGACGAGAGGTGGTGTAGTGAGGAGACGAGAGGTGGTGAGGAGGAGACGAGAGGTGGTGAGGAGGAGACGAGAGGTGGTGAGGAGGAGACGAGAGGTGGTGAGGAGGAGACGAGAGGTGGTGAGGAGGAGACGAGAGGTGAGGAGGAGGAGACGAGAGGTGGTGTAGTGAGGAGACGAGAGGTGGTGTGGTGAGGAGACGAGAGGTGGTGTGGTGAGGAGATGAGAGGTGGTGGTGTGAGGAGACGAGAGGTGGTGTGGTGAGGAGATGAGAGGTGGTGTAGTGAGGAGGAGACGAGAGGTGGTGTAGTTAACACCAGTATATCTGCTGGAAGCATCATGATGATGTCTCACTGCGTTTGAAGGCTCATCCTGCTCCACTCTTGCGTAACAGCGTCCTGTGAGTCTTTCCCTTCAGCCTCACAGCTGTGTGTGTGTGTGTGTGTGTGTGTGTGTGTGTGTGTGCTTGGCTGGGCGCCTCTGGTCCATGCAGACGAGCTGTTTTCCTCGTGGGTCGCACCACCGCCCAAACGAGCCTCGCTTTTAGAACCGCTCTATGTATTTAGAGTTCTCCAGACTTGATCCTGCTTAGCTTGCACATTCAACATGTTGGTTGTGTGAAATGAGTCCTTGGAGAAGCAGCAGGAGTCTAGGGCTGACAACGAATCCATGACATCGATTATCAAAAGAGTTGGCAACGACTTTCATCATCGATTCGTCGTGTCGCAAGATTTTTACTCCAGTCAATAAGTCACAGAGAAAAAATAAAGAGCGGAGCAACTGACCGCCAGCGTTTCTGAGATCAGAGTGAGACACGGAGAAAAGCTGAGGTCTGATCTTAGTTATAGAACATCTGTGATGTGTCGAGTCTTGGCCAATCAGCGTTAAGATGTCTACAGAGTCTTCATTTCCCTCTAACTTGTTTTAGTGGGAGCTAGTCAGCTTGCTATCACGTTAGCTAACGTGTTTGGTTGTGTATTGTGTTAAAGTTACGTTCCGTTACAGTTCAGTCTTGCTTGTAAAGAAACAAAGTAGAATGAATCAAATCACGTAGTTGGGCAGCGTGATATTGATCAGATGAATGAAAGAGTTCCAGGAAGAGGACGCTCTATATGCAGAGCAGCTTGACGCTGAGGTGGAGCTGGGCCTGCAGGTGGAGGTCAAACAGACGAGAGAGGAGCAGCACAGCTTCCTCTGTCCAGTGTCCACACATATTGATAAAGCAGTGTCCACACATATTGATAAAGCAGTGTTATTACATATTGATAAAGCAGTGTTCACACATATTGATAAAGCAGTGTTCATACATATTGATAAAGCAGTGTTCATTACATATTGATAAAGCAGTGTTCATTACATATTGATAAAGCAGTGTCCACACATATTGATAAAGCAGTGTCCACACATATTGATAAAGCAGTGTTCATACATATTGATAAAGCAGTGTTCATTACATATTGATAAAGCAGTGTTCATTACATATTGATAAAGCAGTGTCCACACATATTGCTAAAGCAGTGTCCACACATATTGATAAAGCAGTGTCCACACATATTGATAAAGCAGTGTTATTACATATTGATAAAGCAGTGTCCACACATATTGATAAAGCAGTGTTATTACATATTGATAAAGCAGTGTTCACACATATTGATAAAGCAGTGTTCACACATATTGATAAAGCAGTGTTCATTACATATTGATAAAGCAGTGTTCACACATATTGATAAAGCAGTGTTCATTACATATTGATGAAGCAGTGTTCATACATATTGATAAAGCAGTGTTCATACATATTGATAAAGCAGTGTTCATTACATATTGATAAAGCAGTGTTCATTACATATTGATAAAGCAGTGTTCATTACATATTGATAAAGCAGTGTTCATACATATTGATAAAGCAGTGTTCACACATATTGATAAAGCAGTGTTCACACATATTGATAAAGCAGTGTTCACACATATTGATAAAGCAGTGTTCATTACATATTGATAAAGCAGTGTTCATTACATATTGATAAAGCAGTGTTCATTACATATTGATAAAGCAGTGTTCATTACATATTGATAAAGCAGTGTTCATTACATATTGATAAAGCAGTGTTCATACATATTGATAAAGCAGTGTTCATACATATTGATAAAGCAGTGTTCATACATATTGATAAAGCAGTGTTCATACATATTGATAAAGCAGTGTTCATTACATATTGATAAAGCAGTGTCCACACATATTGATAAAGCAGTGTCCATTACATATTGATAAAGCAGTGTTTATACATATTGATAAAGCAGTGTCCACACATATTGATAAAGCAGTGTTCACACATATTGATAAAGCAGTGTTCACACATATTGATAAAGCAGTGTTCACACATATTGATAAAGCAGTGTTCATTACATATTGATAAAGCAGTGTTCATTACATATTGATAAAGCAGTGTTCATTACATATTGATAAAGCAGTGTTCATTACATATTGATAAAGCAGTGTTCACACATATTGATAAAGCAGTGTTCATTACATATTGATGAAGCAGTGTTCATACATATTGATAAAGCAGTGTTCATACATATTGATAAAGCAGTGTTCATACATATTGATAAAGCAGTGTTCATTACATATTGATAAAGCAGTGTTCATTACATATTGATAAAGCAGTGTTCATTACATATTGATAAAGCAGTGTTCATTACATATTGATAAAGCAGTGTTCATTACATATTGATAAAGCAGTGTTCACACATATTGATAAAGCAGTGTTCACACATATTGATAAAGCAGTGTTCACACATATTGATAAAGCAGTGTTCATACATATTGATAAAGCAGTGTTCATACATATTGATAAAGCAGTGTTCATACATATTGATAAAGCAGTGTTCATACATATTGATAAAGCAGTGTTCATTACATATTGATAAAGCAGTGTCCATTACATATTGATAAAGCAGTGTCCATTACATATTGATAAAGCAGTGTCCACACATATTGATAAAGCAGTGTCCACACATATTGATAAAGCAGTGTTCACACATATTGATAAAGCAGTGTTCACACATATTGATAAAGCAGTGTTCACACATATTGATAAAGCAGTGTTCATTACATATTGATAAAGCAGTGTTCATTACATATTGATAAAGCAGTGTTCATTACATATTGATAAAGCAGTGTTCATTACATATTGATAAAGCAGTGTTCATTACATATTGATAAAGCAGTGTTCACACATATTGATAAAGCAGTGTTCATTACATATTGATAAAGCAGTGTTCATACATATTGATAAAGCAGTGTTCATACATATTGATAAAGCAGTGTTCATTACATATTGATAAAGCAGTGTTCATTACATATTGATAAAGCAGTGTTAATTACATATTGATAAAGCAGTGTTCATTACATATTGATAAAGCAGTGTTCATACATATTGATAAAGCAGTGTTCACACATATTGATAAAGCAGTGTTCACACATATTGATAAAGCAGTGTTCATACATATTGATAAAGCAGTGTTCATACATATTGATAAAGCAGTGTTCATTACATATTGATAAAGCAGTGTTCATTACATATTGATAAAGCAGTGTTCATACATATTGATAAAGCAGTGTTCATACATATTGATAAAGCAGTGTTCATACATATTGATAAAGCAGTGTTCATTACATATTGATAAAGCAGTGTTCACACATATTGATAAAGCAGTGTTCACACATATTGATAAAGCAGTGTTCACACATATTGATAAAGCAGTGTTCACACATATTGATAAAGCAGTGTTCACACATATTGATAAAGCAGTGTTCATTACATATTGATAAAGCAGTGTCCATTACATATTGATAAAGCAGTGTCCATTACATATTGATAAAGCAGTGTTTATACATATTGATAAAGCAGTGTCCACACATATTGATAAAGCAGTGTCCACACATATTGATAAAGCAGTGTCCACACATATTGATAAAGCAGTGTTCACACATATTGATAAAGCAGTGTTCATTACATATTGATAAAGCAGTGTTCATTACATATTGATAAAGCAGTGTTCATTACATATTGATAAAGCAGTGTTCATTACATATTGATAAAGCAGTGTTCATTACATATTGATAAAGCAGTGTTCCACACATATTGATAAAGCAGTGTTCCACACATATTGATAAAGCAGTGTTCCACACATATTGATAAAGCAGTGTTCCACACATATTGATAAAGCAGTGTTCATTACATATTGATAAAGCAGTGTTCATTACATATTGATAAAGCAGTGTTCACACATATTGATAAAGCAGTGTTCATTACATATTGATAAAGCAGTGTTCATTACATATTGATAAAGCAGTGTTCATACATATTGATAAAGCAGTGTTCATACATATTGATAAAGCAGTGTTCATTACATATTGATAAAGCAGTGTTTATACATATTGATGAAATAGTGTTTATACATATTGATAAAGCAGTGTTTATACATATTGATAAAGCAGTGTTCATTACATATTGATAAAGCAGTGTCCACACATATTTATAAAGCAGTGTTCCACACATATTGATAAAGCAGTGTTCCACACATATTGATAAAGCAGTGTTCCACACATATTGATAAAGCAGTGTTCCACACATATTGATAAAGCAGTGTTCCACACATATTGATAAAGCAGTGTTCCACACATATTGATAAAGCAGTGTTCATACATATTGATAAAGCAGTGTTCATTACATATTGATAAAGCAGTGTTCATTACATATTGATAAAGCAGTGTTCCACACATATTGATAAAGCAGTGTTCCACACATATTGATAAAGCAGTGCTTATACATATTGATAAAGCAGTGTTTATACATATTGATAAAGCAGTGTTCATTACATATTGATAAAGCAGTGTTCATTACATATTGATAAAGCAGTGTTCATACATATTGATAAAGCAGTGTTCATACATATTGATAAAGCAGTGTTCATACATTTTGATAAAGCAGGAGATCAGTACAGTAAAAATGACTCACATTAGCAGATGTAAACATACATGTGTATGTGTTTAGTGTTAGTCCATTTTTAATGAACAGCTCAGGGATGTTCAGGAGCAACCTGTTAGTGCTTTCTGAACATGTTTTGCACTGTCAGTTCTGTTTTTGAATAAAGGGTTGGAAATTAATGCTTTTTTGATTTTAGTTTTTTTATCCGATTAATCGAAAAAATATCAACCGATTAATCGACAATTAAAATAATCGTTAGTTGCAGCCCTACTGGAGACATTTCTTTGGATGCATATTTTCTGGATCCCACTTCTCAAGTAGCATGATCTGCGGCTTCTCTTTGTTAGCATAGACTGTAAACATTGACTGTCTCTCTCTCTGTTTCTGTGTGTTGCACATTTGAGACGCATCACGCTGTGGAAATGAATGATAAGCGGTTGTAAGAAACTAAATGAAGAGGCATGAAGTTTCCTTTTCCTCGTGGAAAAGAGAGGCTGCTGGTTTTTATTTTTCACAGCTCTGACACATTTGTTCTCACGGCTCGTCTTTCTAAAAATACCTAAAGCGGTTCGTGGGAGCTGTGAACAAACTAAACTGGCAGGTTAAGCGCCATGATTCATATTCTCTTTCCTCTGCAAATAATGAATATTCTTTGCCGAGGAGGACGTCTCCTCAGAAAACGTGCCACTAACGCTCAATAGCTGCTCACAGTGTTTTGCTCTGGTCCTCTCAGATGCAGGAGGTCCAGCAGAGCAAGGAGACCACGCTGGTCAGCAACCGGACCCTGGCGGAGCAGAACCTGGCCCTGCAGCCCAGACTGGACCACAAGAAGGACGAGCTCGCCAAGCGCTACCACCGCCTGCAGGAGAGCTTCGAGTCCTACCAGCTGCGCAAGTCCACCCTAGGTACGCAGCGGTCACCTGAAGGGAGGAGCAACCGGTCATTGGTTGGTTCCTCTCGCCGTCCTGAACTTTTAAAGTGTTCCCAGCCCGTTCTGGATCTCAGCACTCTTGTCCATGTACACCCATTCTATGCATTGGACTTCCCGTGGCGGTCTGGGTTGGTGTAAGAATGTTCAAACCGATTATTTTAAAGATGGATATTACAGGGAAGCGTTGCGGCTCCCCTCTTATGGCAGGCGCTGGACGAGTACGACCGCTTTAATCAACATGTGTAGTACTGTAATGCATTGTGACATACAATTTTGTATTGTTATGATCTTAAAAATAAAAACTAAGCCGGCACACATCCCCATTTATCCAAACATGGAGTGGAATCGAATCATTTCCTGTTTGTCAGAAAACGGAACCGTCGCTGAAACCTAAAGATAATTTATTATTATGATGGTATGATGATATGATGGTATGACGATGAGAAGCTGAGACACAAACTGGAAACACAGGACAGACGGGTCAAGAACCAGAGACTTGGATGACCTGCCCAGTTTTAGAGAGAAACTGTTTCAGACTCAGTCAGTTTTTTCCTCTTTTTGTTTGTTCGTCTCCTGCGCACACGCACACACACACACACACACACACACACACACACACACACACACACACACACACACACACACACACACACTCTGAAGAGACCGGTTTGTCCAGTTTCTCGTGTTTCCCATCAGACATCGAAAGCTTCTCTTCCTCCAACCCGCTGTCTGGTTTCTGCGGTGGAACTCGCTGCTTGGCGGTCGAGCCGGTTCCAGATGCAGGATCTCATGAGTGCTCGTCCGGGATGTGATCCCTTGGAAGGCGCACCTTCACAGTACTTCTTAGTGTGTGAAGAAGTGGGAGTGACGGCGCTCCTGACCTTGGTGAGGCATGTGCCAGTTGCCAAGCAGCCGGCTCAAAATAGCTCGCCGACTCCTCGGCCACGCTGATAAAAGTTTGACTTTGCCTTCTTCCCTGCGAGGCGCGGACCTTGAAAGCCCGGGGCCACCGTGTGACCAGCCGTCGTTACTTAAACCCAACCGATGATCTGAGAGTTGCTGGCTCTTGTGGGGAAACTGAGGAGTAACTTTCCATAAGATATCCTGCAAACTGTTCAATGGCGACGCGGTGCACGACTCTCATGAAGTTTGACTTTCCAGTGTAGAAGTCAGAGAAGCTACGCGGCGCCTCCCGCATGATGAGGCCCTGGCGTTTCTTTTAGCTCCGCCTCCCAGCCCTCGGTCCAGCCTCCAGGTCTCATTCACATGAGCTGAGGGGAAATAACTCTTGATTCTGCTATTGGTGCTTTAGTTTAGTGAGGATGTAGGTGTCCAGACTGGGAAGTTGTGCGACCTTTCATTAACCCTTGCCGCTGATAACGAGACAATCTTTCTTCTGAAGCGGCTCAACCTCCTCGACCGGCTCAGCGCACCGACGCAGCAGTGCGTTGTCAGCGAGCGATGGCTTTGGTTGAACGTAGGCGACCCTCCTCCCGCCTCCTGGCCAGCAGCCGGCCTGGTGAGGATGCTCTGTGCAGAGCAGCTGGGAGGACGGCGACGCTCACAGCCGGCAGAAATGGAGCCGGTTGACCCAGATGAAGGAGCCGACCTGCAGTAGCCTGCTTTGTTTTAGAATGGCCGGGGCCCCGTCACCACCTCCTCACAGTGGGGCCTTTGTGCTGCCGGGCAAGCCGGTGTGAAGCAGGCACTGCGGGCGGGGAGGAGGGGGAGGGGAAGAGAATCACAGCTGAGGTCAATGTGGATCCACTCACTAAAAGGCGGTCTTATGATCTCCGGGCCCTGACTCGTTACGTCCTGGAACCAGTGAAATTTGGTAAACCAACAAACCGTTAATTGTCCAATTAGACAGAACTCTCGGGTTGGTTGTGAGATTGTACGGCGCGTTGCGCAAGAGCTCCTTCACGCTGGTCCCGCTCCGGTGACACCAGGAAGGTCGTACGACGTCATCATTAGCAGCTCGCCGCTCACGGTTCCCTCCCGTGTGTCACGGCCGCGTTTGATCCTGTTCCTACGGGTCGTGACGAGCGACGCGGCACAGGGCAACTGCAGCCAGTCTGACATGTCATTATGTCAAGCGCTCATATTTAGACTGTTATTTAAAACTTGTTTAACTGCAAGATCATACTTTCTGGCCTTTTATCAGGGCGAGAGTTGTTTACATCCGCTCCTTTGGCCACACACACACGGAGATGCAAATTCCGTAGTCGGGCTAAACCGATGTGAGCCAGAGCGCCCAGCTGGAGCGGCATATCGGGTTAGACTGGCGTAGAGATCCACTACATGCGTCAGGGCGAGTTGACGGTTCTGCAGCCGCCGTCATCGGTCTGGATGCCGTGAGTGTAATCCCAGCCTGCTGGTGTTGACTTTCAGTACTGCTGAGGAACAAAAGAAGAGGGAGGAGGCAAGAGAGGCGTTGGGCTGGTTCAGATGTGCCTGTCACAGGGCTGAGACTCACATATCCTGCTTATTATTATTATTATTATTATTATTATTTTCCGTTTAAGTTACTGAGGGATTTTTTATTTTTTTTGCTTGGCCAAATATTGTCTTCATTTAGCCGTTGATCACACGTAATCCAGATTGCATCAGATTTACGTCACCAGTTATCGCTCAAATGTGTTGGAAAAAGGTTGTGAATGAATTGCAGAATTGTTGTGTTGCAAAGGTTGTTGCAGCTCTGTTCCGGACAAAAAGGGGCCTATCAAAACGGAGGGAAAGTGTAGTGTTCATTGATGCTGCTGCAGCGCCACCTATTGGCCAAAACAAATCTGTCACGGCACTCAGACATCACATCTCCACATGACAGAGTTCAGGACCTATGACATGAGCTCTTCCCACAACATTTGAGCAAACGTTGACGGTCAAAGTGTTGTTCAATGTGTTAAGTGTTCCTCAGAATAATGCCATTTTTCTCTGTTTAACAGACCACATGTCAGGAAACACGTCTCTGGACATCCTGCTGGCACTGCTGCAGGCGGAGGGAGCCAAGATAGAAGAGGAGACGGAGGTGAGTCCACGACGGCATGAGGGATGCTTTCAGGTTAAAAAACGAAGAATAATTACGGAGCTGCTGGAAGGGGGTAATACTCTGAGGAAAAAACAAATACAAATAAGTCATGAATTTGCGAGAAATTAAACGTGTGTTTAACGTGAGTTGCAGCGTAGTGCAAAGCATCTTAAAGTTACTTTTATTTTGAGGCGTTTCACAACCGGGTTAATGGTTCCTCACACACTACTGCAATTCTTTATTTGACCATGGCATTATTTTATTTGACACCTTGTAAGTGTAGAAAGAGTCTGACACACGCATGAAACCAGACTCTGTGAATCCCAATCCCCAGTGCATGCTGGGCCGGCTGTAGCTCATAGAGTGGTCGTTTTGAAACCAGCAACTAGTCCCATCCCTGGTGTCCATAGTTCACATGTTGAAGTGTCCTTAAGACGCTGAAGCCAGCAGCTCACTGCTCCTTAATCACTAAGGATGCTTAAATGCAGAGAATAATTTCCCCACGGAAATTAATAAAGGATTCATTATTGTTATTATGCTGGGAAGCGTTCCCATATGCTCCCTCCCGGGACGTGATACCTTGACCTTATTGTCTGCCCTGTTCCTTTTGTCACCTTAGATCACACACATGTAGCCGCTTTCATCTTTACTTTCTTATATTTGTAGCATGGATGCCTTTTCCATCTTTAAGACTCTAAACATGGTGTAAGAGTCAGAAGGCACGTCCCTCCCTCTAAAACAAATCTTCTTACTTCTGCACACAGAACATGGCCGACTCCTTCCTGGACGGCGACGTGACCCTGGACTCCTTCATCGACTCGTACCAGAGCAACAGGAAGCTGGCCCACTTGAGGCGGGTGAAGATCGAGAAGCTGCAGGAGATGGTGCTCAACGGCCACCGGCTGCCTCAGGCATCCGTCCCCAGCTCCCGGTCCCAGGACGTGTCGGCGGCGGGCCGTCCGTCCTCCCTCCTCGGCTCCTCCCCCGTGGCCCAGCCGAGGAGGAAACCCCCGGTGCCTCCGGCCCAGCCGGCCCCGGTTCTAAGCTCGGCTCCGACCGCCGCCCCCCAGCCTTCTTCTGCCTTCTACTCGGCGTCGGCGTACCCGCCGATTCCTCCCAGGACGGGCCAGCCCTTCCCCAGCGTCCCGTCCGGCTACCCGAACCACTTCCTGTCTCAGTACCCACCGGCGGTGCCGCAGCGCCCCGCGCCCCGCATGGCCCCGCAGCCCGGCTTCATCATGCAGTAGGTGAACGCTGCCGCTGAGCGCCGCAGACTTTACTACTGGAACTCCTCCGAGAACGATTCTTTATTTTTCTTCCTACGACGTCCGCCTCTCTTGGAATACGACTAATCAGAACGCAAGAGGGCCGGTCTGGTCGACTTCAGCTAAATCTACGATAATCTTTGTGGATCCACTCTCGCCTCTCGCTCCCGTTAACGCTCCCAACAAACGAAACGACAAAAGAAGGAGCGAGAGAGGAGATGGTCCTCTTCCTCCGGCCGGCGCAGGCTGTGGACTGAGCTGGCACTCGCCACTTCCTCCTGCCGCTGCCCACGCAGCGCCGCCTCCTTCAGAACGGGTTCCTCCAGCTTTTATGGAACGCTTTAACTTTAAAAATAAATAAAAAAAGGGTTTGATTAGTCATTTCCACCCGCATACTAACTTACTGGTCCTGTATATGCAACAAAGAGAAGAGACCTGAATTACTGTGCAGGCGAAAGCTGCATCTACTTTGTGACTTAAAAATACATTCACAAGGTACATAGAGATATTTGAGCGTCGGCATCTGTTTTTACAATATATAATACTAATCGAGTTGTGTTAATGATAGACTGATTAACTCGTGTGTAAAAGGAAGGGCTATGGTCGGCACGAGAGAGGAAGGGAGGGAGGAAGGAGTCTGGACCCGCCCGGTCCCAAGATGGCCGACTCGGTGGTCCAAAACTAAAGAAGTTGAAGGAGAGGGATTAGAGGCTGGACTGTTGGGAACAAATGACTCGGCCCTGTAGCCTGGAATGAAGGATTCTTTTTGTATAGTGTAGCCATACAGTACACTTCTGACAGGGTTGTTTTTCTGTGGGTTCCCGTTGTGATGCAACACTCCATTTTTGTGTTAGTTTTTATAACAAATCTTTTGTTTTAAATCCTCCTGGATTGGGATCGGAGATTGCGGCGACCGTTCTTTGGGGCGACCGTTCTTTGGGGCGACCGTTCTTTGGGGCGACCGTTCTTTGGGCGACCGTTCTTTGGGGCGACCGTTCTTTAGGCGACCGTTCTTTGGGGCGACCGTTCTTTGGGGCGACCGTTCTCTGGGCGACCGTTCTCTGGGCGACCGTTCTTTGGGCGACCGTTCTTTGGGGCGACCGTTCTTTAGGCGACCGTTCTTTAGGCGACCGTTCTTTGGGGCGACCGTTCTTTGGGGCGACCGTTCTTTAGGCGACCGTTCTCTGGGCGACCGTTCTCTGGGCGACCGTTCTTTGAGGCGACCGTTCTTTAGGCGACCGTTCTTTAGGCGACCGTTCTTTAGGCGGACCGTTCTTTAGGCGACCGTTCTTTAGGCGACCGTTCTTTAGGCGACCGTTCTTTAGGCGGACCGTTCTTTAGGCGGACCGTTCTTTGGGGCGACCGTTCTCTGTGCGACCGTTCTCTGGGCGACCGTTCTCTGGGCGACCGTTCTTTGGGGCGACCGTTCTTTAGGCGACCGTTCTTTAGGCGACCGTTCTCTGGCGACCGTTCTTTGAGCGACCGTTCTTTGGGGCGACCGTTCTTTGGGCGACCGTTCTTTAGGCGACCGTTCTTTAGGCGACCGTTCTCTGGGGCGACCGTTCTTTGGGGCGACCGTTCTTTAGGTGACCGTTCTTTAGGCGACCGTTCTTTGAGTTTTCTTTTCCATGACTCTCGAGCGCCAAAGACTTGCACTCCATCCTTAAGCGCCATCAATCCCTGACATGTCCGTTTTGTGGCGTTGAGCTCAAACACTCCTTTTGTAAACGTGCGTAGGGGATTTTTCTCCCGGAGGAACCGTTTATTTTTTCGTTTTTTCTCTGGTGCGAGTTTTTCTTCTCCCGACCGTTGTCGCTGTGCACTGTTGAAGAGCCACGAGTGCCTACACTTGAAGTGATGTCGGTGGCGTCCTGCTGACGGACCGGCCGTGTTCCTCTGTCTCTGTTGAGGACTGAGACCAGCAAGCCAGCAGGTGGGCCTCTCTTCTCCTGCTGCTGCCTTCATGTTCCCCAGATGGTAGGAAAAGGCAGCATCTGACTGGACTGTCTGGCTTTGCTTCCCCGACTAGAAGCAGAATCGCCGCTCCAGAGAGACACCCCGGCATGTATTGTTGTAGCCGTTATTATTTTTCAGTTTTTTCTTAATTGGTGACCCCGACATGTTCCGCGTCAAATGTTGGCGATGACGCCTCGAGGCAGTCGAGTGAAGCGCACCTGTCGGCAGGCCGGACTACACAAACGGCTGAAGCTAAAACACAAACGGCTGAAGCTAAAACACAAACGGCTGAAGCTAAAACACAAACGGCTGAAGCTAAAACATCAATGGCTGAAGCTAAAACACAAACGGCTGAAGCTAAAACATCAACATCGCGACGAACAGCATTTGTGAAAAAGAGCTAACGATGGATGATTCTTCTGTGCACGGCCTTTGCTCTTTTGCCTGATTCCTCTTTGAACGCTTAGTTTGTGGAGCTTCTCTACGTTCCAACTGATCCTCTCTCCGTGGTTTTATATGTGGTTGGTGATATTTTCAGTGTCATGTTGTAGGTATTTACTCATAATGAATGTTTCAGTGACATTTTATGCTATTTTCAAGTTCAATAAATCTCAGATTTTTGTATCTGCTTTCATCCAGTTGCTTTATTATCACACATCTGACTTCCCTTTGCATCCAGTCAGGCGACTGTGTTGCACTGAGCAACAGGTTTTATTAAATGAAGCAAGACTGCCATCTAGTGTTCCGGTGTGATAATGAATACGGGTTTTCCACTGGTGGAACCTGGAGAACCCAGTTTGATGAGATGAGCGACGCGACATTGATTCATGAAAATAGATCTCTACTCTATTTGTGTCCACTATCAACGGCGCTAAATCACAGCTATATTTAGTTATAATGTAAACCAATGTAACGTCACGTTATATTGGCAATGTTTCGAGTTCTACATATAGTAGTATATACTTAAATACATGGAACAGAGGGCTGAGTACTGATTGAAGTGATTTAAAATACTGATGTGTTCTGTAACTCTTTGCATGTTGCAGACTGGATATCTACTAGGATGTGGGATTTTTTTGGGATACAGTTCATAAATGTAGTATTAACAACGGGACAAAACTGTGTGGTTTTGAACGCACCTCTACTCTGAGCGGTGCATTCAGGTCTCCAAAGACTGCGTTTATAACCCTTGTAAAAGCCCAGCAGGTATTGTTACTGTCATAAGCACAGATAACAGTTACTCATACAATGAAAAGCTTGTTTTGCTGAGTCCTCCTAACACACTGAACTACAATAAGCTTAAGGTAAAAAAATAATAAAAATAAGGTAACTATTGCACAAAAATACTGTTACTATATTCTGTGCCTTATTTTCTCGTGGTAGAACAGACGTGTCCTGTGTGGAGTCACTTGCAAAATATCTGTAATGTCCTTTAATGTTAAATTTAATCGGTGGAGTTGAACGTTATTTTTGCTGCGTGCTTATTATTCAATAAAACTTTCAGATAAAATGTGGACCAAATCAGGGAAACTCGTGAAACCTTCAAAGACAGCTGGGATAAACGGCTACTCAAGCTAAAACTACAAACATTACAGCCGTTTGCAGGGGCTAATCATGCATTTGACACAGCAGCAGTATCTCAAGGTGTTTTTTATTCATCGTTTTTGATCTGAAACAAAAGAAGGAGAACAAAAAAGAAGCTATAGAAGGTATGTCGCATGTGGGAACGCACCCCTAAACCACGCGTTAGGGGTGCGTTCCCATATGCGACATACCTTCCCGTCGCGTCACATCGGCGCCACCATGTTGGAGGAGATCCACCGCCTCCTCCTCCTGCTGTCAGATTACACCGTAATCTGAGGGGGAGGAAACACTGACAAGACGCCGTCTGCCTGCCGGGTAGGACTCGTCTGCTTCTCGGGGAGGACTCTGCGTTCACCCGCAACCGAGGAAGCGTTTAACTTAACGTCAAGACTATTTCGTTTATTTTTCGAGTGAGGAAATGAAAGCGCCAGTTCCCGCCGCCGTCTTTGCCGACACGTTAAGATGTCAGCTGGCTAACTAGCTGGAGAAAGAAGAGTAACTCAATCGGATTAGCCTCCAGGACAGCCTCCAGGTGCCGTCTGCGCGTGACAGCTAGCTCGCGACCCGCCTCGCCTCGCTAAACTAGCTAGGTAATTAGCTCCGCCGACCCACAACGAGAGCTCTGCCGGGAGAAGCGGCGGGGCACCGGACCGACAGACCCGGCCGTCAGAGCCTCAGACCCGGCCGACAGACGAGGCGGAGCGGCGGCCACCAGCCGGATGTGCTAGCTTGTCTCCGGGCCAGCTGGCGAGAGAGAGACATCGAGATTTGAGCCCCGGCATTTAGACCTGAGACGAAGCAAAGATGTCCGGGAAGGATAAGGACAAAGACAAGGCGGAGAAGCAGTCCACGACGGAGCGGCTGGTGAAAGGTGAGTGCGCCCTTTCCGATGCTCGCGCGTACCCTGAACGTTACTTTCTTTTGGGGAAACACCTGTGGCTTCTGGGGAAACTTTCTCCTCCCTGTCAGAGGAGAAGTGTGTTTTATACATGGGCAGTGCTTTGTGTCGAGTCATGAGGTCCTCCATCGTCCTGTCTAGCTTCCCTTCCCTTCACCAGATGCTCAGAGATGAGGGATG
This sequence comes from Taurulus bubalis, assembly GCF_910589615.1. Classification (NCBI taxonomy): domain Eukaryota; kingdom Metazoa; phylum Chordata; class Actinopteri; order Perciformes; family Cottidae; genus Taurulus; species Taurulus bubalis. The sequence goes on from NC_136596.1 coordinate 27,706,987, forward strand.
CATTGAGGCATCTTTTATTTCTATTTCAAAATAATTGCTCAACATATAATTTAATAGATAATCCCCATAGTTGTCCACTAATATAGGTAATACAGCGACATATAGCGGAACTCAAAGGCCAAGAAGTCAGCCTCCCCTTGACATTTAGGATGGATGCAATCTGAATTCACCAGATCGTGGAACAGCTCGGGTTACCGGCACCGCTCTGTGACACCAAACCAGGCGAGGCTGGTTGTTGTGTCTGAGGTAGCTCCTGGGGGAGAGAACCCAACACCTCCAGCACCACCGCTCTGTGAACACCAACACCACCGCTCTGTGAACACCAACACCACCGCTCTGTGAACACCAACCCAACACCACCGCTCTGTGAACACCAACCCAACACCACCGCTCTGTGAACACCAACCCAGCACCACCGCTCTGTGAACACCAACCCAACACCACCGCTCTGTGAACACCAACCCAGCACCACCGCTCTGTGAACACCAACCCAACACCACCGCTCTGTGAACACCAACCCAACACCACCGCTCTGTGAACACCAACCCAACACCACCGCTCTGTGAACACCAGCACCACCGCTCTGTGAACACCAGCACCACCGCTCTGTGAACACCAACACCACCGCTCTGTGAACACCAACACCACCGCTCTGTGAACACCAACCCAACACCACCGCTCTGTGAACACCAACCCAGCACCACCGCTCTGTGAACACCAACCCAACACCACCGCTCTGTGAACACCAACCCAGCACCACCGCTCTGTGAACACCAACCCAACACCACCGCTCTGTGAACACCAACCCAACACCACCGCTCTGTGAACACCAGCACCACCGCTCTGTGAACACCAGCACCACCGCTCTGTGAACACCAACCCAACACCACCGCTCTGTGAACACCAACACCACCGCTCTGTGAACACCAACCCAACACCACCGCTCTGTGAACACCAACACCAATGCTCTGTGAACACCAACACCACCACCACCGCTCTGTGAACACCAACCAAACACCACCGCTCTGTGAACACCAACCCAGCACCACCGCTCTGTGAACACCAACACCACCGCTCTGTGAACACCAACACCAACGCTCTGTGAACACCAACACCACCACCACCGCTCTGTGAACACCAACCAAACACCACCGCTCTGTGAACACCAGCACCACCGCTCTGTTAACACCAACACCACCGCTCTGTTAACACCAACACCACCGCTCTGTGAACACCAACCCAACACCACCGCTCTGTGAACACCAACCCAACACCACCGCTCTGTGAACACCAACCCAACACCACCGCTCTGTGAACACCAACACCACCGCTCTGTGAACACCAACCCAACACCACCGCTCTGTGAACACCAGCACCACCGCTCTGTGAACACCAGCACCACCGCTCTGTGAACACCAACACCACCGCTCTGTGAACACCAACACCACCGCTCTGTGAACACCAACACCACCGCTCTGTGAACACCAACACCACCTCTCTGTGAACACAAACCCAACACCTCCAGCACCACCGCTCTGTGAACACAAACCCAACACCACCAGCACCACCGCTCTGTGAACACCTCCAGCACCACCGCTCTGTGAACACCAGCACCACCGCTCTGTGAACGCAGACTGCTGTACATCCCCTCCACTGAAGGGCAGTGCCAGAGTGTCCTTGCAGCGACTGGAATGCTGCAGCGTGAGCAGTGGGGGAGAGGGTGAGTTAATTGTGGAAAGAATCTCCCCAGTGATGTTCCCAACATGGCCAGTCACATGGTGGAGAGAGATAATAGAAACAACATGACGGGGACGAAGAGAGACGAGACTGTAGTGAGGATGACTCTGCTTTTAGGGCGCGACCCCACACCGATCCGACGCCTGACATAAGTTGTTGATATCCACGACGTGCATGTTTTCTTTTTGATATAATAATGCAAGCTTCGAGGGCAAACCGTCCCTATAGGTGCACGAAGCTTGCATTATGTTCACGCATCATTTTGAAAAATTGCAGACTCTTCGAAATCCATGATAAGTGTTGATCTTTTTGTGGAAGGGATGTTTACAGTGCAACTGGTGGCTGTAAGAGGGCTTAACTGGTAGCCTGCTGAAGACGAATGCTGCTCTGCTTGTGTAAGTCAACAGTTGAGCTCGTTCGCCTCGGTGCCTCAACCGCTTTTTAAAACAATCCATTTTTCTCACTCGAGACAGGAGTTCGCGTGGCTCCGTTGTGACGTCGCCGTCGCCCGACGCGACAAAGAGAGTCACGGCAGCTTTCGTCACAAATAGAGCCGCGTTGAGCCCGATCCTGTGTTTTTCAAATCAAAGGCCACGGCTCATCCTGATCGACTGACAGCGACCAACAAACCCCCCGGGCCCGGCTGTGCCGCTTCGACACGCTGCGGTGTGTAATACATTCACGGATAATTAGAGCAATCTGAAGTGGACCGCTCCATTCATCTCCACCCGGCCGCATCTCTGTAATTGAATCCCCCGTTCATTGTGTTGGTTTAGAAAACAATGGCAGCCATATCCCGACTCGTATCGGCTATCCACAAACCATCGGGCTGAGGACAGTCGTGTCTTTTGTCTCCTTGAGTCGTTTGTTGTCGTGCCAGGCGGCGTGTCGGCAGATGTGTGTCTGCAGGTTTGGACGAGTTCATCAAACATTCATGCTAATTAGGCAGGGCAGTATTTTAATAATAAGAAGCCAATCTCGAGGAGGGGGGGGGATGATATTCTTAACAAAAAACCTATTTTTCCCTCCTCTTCACTGGGTTGTGTGGTGGAAAGAAATCCAACAACCTCACGTGGTCGGCCTCGTGGTTGTCCTCCAGCACAGTGTTTGGATTGAGTGGTGTATCTGTATCAGTGTTTGAACAGACCTCTGTTGCAAAGAGACTGTTATCACCGTTCTGAGGAGAGGAGGCTCGTCCCTGTTGGGTGGACGTCCAGCTCTCTGGTGCAGAGACCGGCTATCATCGTCCAGCACGGATCATTAAGGCTCATGAATCTGGCCCGCGTGGCTGTCGCGCTAACGCCTCGCGGCCTGGTTATCTTGTGGCCAATTCTGTGCCGTCGCAGCTTCTTCCTTTCCCAGCGTCTGCTTCGTTGGTCCTAGAGCCCTGCGTCCGTGTAACGAGGCTTTTAAGTAAACAGCCCCTGAAGCTGGAAGCCCTTGCTAATAGAGGCTTTATCTAATCTGCTCTTAAGGCTCGTACCTCAGCTTACAGCCCTCTGTGGCCGGGCCTCGTCCAGGAGCTCTTACCTGTTTATTTATACCGCGCGCTCAACAACAGCAGCTTGTCCTCGGGTTAGCCGCGCTGCAGCTTCCCCACCAGGGCTGCAGCTTCCCCACCAGGGCTGCAGCTTCCCCACCAGGGCTGCAGCTTCCCCACCAGGGCTGCAGCTTCCCCACCAGGGCTGCAGCTTCCCCACCAGGGCTGCAGGAAGGGAAAGCAAACGGGAAGCAGTCAGCATGTTGGCTGAGGGTCCCCTTTGTGGCGAAGGCCATGGGGGTTTTGATTGGATGTCTGGAATAAAGTGTTTAACACTGGCCAACGAGATTTAAAAGTTTTGTTTATGTCCGTAAACAGCCCTCTCGTTTGTACGTCTCTCTAAAGTGTCTTGAGTGAGACGACTACGTCCTTACTACATCACGATGCTCGGTAGCTCAGTGACCGGTGTAGTTTATAGACGACAGCTTTTCACTCCTGATTGCATTCAGGCTTTTACAATTACACAAGGCTGTTTGTTTGAGATCATCAGCTGAACAAAACCTGTGAGTTTCATAAGTGTTTGTTTGCCGCAGAGTTTATTTTCTGCAATAATCTAAAATCTCATCAGCTTTTTGTCGATGGAACCAGGAGGATGGGGTTTAACTAACTATGGTTAACTATCTATGGGTTAACTATGGTTTAACTATGGTTAACTATCTATGGGTTAACTATGGTTTAACTATGGTTAACTAACTATGGGTTAATTATGGTTTAACTATGGTTAACTAACTATGGTTAACTATCTATGGGTTAACTATGGTTTAACTATCTATGGTTTATGGTTTAACTATGGTTAACTATCTATGGTTAACTATATATGGTTTATGGTTTAACTATGGTTAACTATCTATGGTTAACTATATATGGTTTAACTATGGTTAACTATCTATGTTTATGGTTTAACTATCTATGGTTAACTATCTATGGTTAGTCTTAAATGTTTATGTTAGTCTTACATGTTAGTCTTGCATGTTAGTCTTGCATGTTAGTCTTGCATGTTAGTCTTAAATGTTAGTCTTAAATGTTAGTCTTACATGTTTATGTTAGTCTTACATGTTAGTGTTAAATGTTAGTCTTACATGTTCAAGTTAGTCTTACATGTTAGTCTTACATGTTCATGTTAGTCTTACATGTTAGTCTTACATGTTCATGTTAGTCTTACATGTTAGTCTTACATGTTCATGTTAGTCTTACATGTTAGTCTTACATGTTCATGTTAGTCTTACATGTTCATGTTAGTCTTACATGTTCATGTTAGTCTTACATGTTAGTCTTACATGTTCATGTTAGTCTTACATGTTTATGTTAGTCTTACATGTTTATGTTAGTCTTAAATGTTAGTGTTAAATGTTAGTCTTGCATGTTAGTCTTACATGTTCATGTTAGTCTTACATGTTAGTCTTACATGTTAGTCTTACATGTTCATGTTAGTCTTACATGTTAGTCTTACATGTTCATGTTAGTCTTACATGTTAGTCTTACATGTTTATGTTAGTCTTATATGTTAGTCTTACATGTTAGTCTTACATGTTCATGTTAGTCTTACATGTTAGTCTTACATGTTAGTCTTACATGTTCATGTTAGTCTTACATGTTCATGTTAGTCATACATGTTAGTCTTACATGTTCATGTTAGTCTTACATGTTAGTCTTACATGTTCATGTTAGTCTTACATGTTAGTCTTACATGTTCATGTTAGTCTTACATGTTCATGTTAGTCTTACATGTTCATGTTAGTCTTACATGTTAGTCTTACATGTTCATGTTAGTCTTACATGTTCATGTTAGTCTTACATGTTAGTCTTACATGTTCATGTTAGTCTTACATGTTAGTCTTACATGTTTATGTTAGTCTTATATGTTAGTCTTACATGTTAGTCTTACATGTTCATGTTAGTCTTACATGTTAGTCTTACATGTTAGTCTTACATGTTCATGTTAGTCTTACATGTTCATGTTAGTCTTACATGTTAGTCTTACATGTTCATGTTAGTCTTACATGTTCATGTTAGTCTTACATGTTAGTCTTACATGTTCATGTTAGTCTTACATGTTAGTCTTACATGTTCATGTTAGTCTTACATGTTAGTCTTACATGTTAGTCTTACATGTTCATGTTAGTCTTACATGTTAGTCTTACATGTTCATGTTAGTCTTACATGTTAGTCTTACATGTTCATGTTAGTCTTACATGTTAGTCTTACATGTTCATGTTAGTCTTACATGTTAGTCTTACATGTTCATGTTAGTCTTACATGTTAGTCTTACATGTTCATGTTAGTCTTACATGTTCATGTTAGTCTTACATGTTAGTCTTACATGTTCATGTTAGTCTTACATGTTAGTCTTACATGTTCATGTTAGTCTTACATGTTAGTCTTACATGTTCATGTTAGTCTTACATGTTAGTCTTACATGTTCATGTTAGTCTTACATGTTCATGTTAGTCTTACATGTTAGTCTTACATGTTCATGTTAGTCTTACATGTTAGTCTTACATGTTCATGTTAGTCTTACATGTTAGTCTTACATGTTCATGTTAGTCTTACATGTTCATGTTAGTCTTACATGTTAGTCGTACATGTTTATGTTAGTCTTGTATGTTCATGCTAGTATGTTCCTGTGGGTCCAGACTGATCCGGAGAGAGAAGCAGAGCTCCTCTGCTGCATCACTCATTAGAAACACTCACCCACACACAGATTCATCAACGCTTCTTCTCTTCCTTCTCGTTGCACTTTGATTTGCTCTTCGTGGGTGTGACAACATTTTCCTCCTCCTCCTCCTCTTCCTCCTCCTCTTCCTCTCCTCCGCTGGCTCTGCTTATCGCACAAGGAGTTCTGATACGAGCTGATGCGAGTCTTCAGGTGCTGTGATGGCTGTGTGCTGGGCACCCCTGGGTGCTTTGATGAGAGCCGGAGTCCAGGAGGAGAAGGGTTGACTGGTCTAATGCTCCCTTTCTCTTTACGCTGAACAAAGGCCGTCTCTTTTAACAGTTGTGTTGTTGTATTTGTACTTTTCCACTAAGTCTCTGCATGCCCTGCTGAACCCTCTAGCTGGTCACCATGCTTAGTTGGTGCCATAATGTATTTGGCTTGTTATGAGATAAACAGCTGTAATCCCTCTTCCTGCTGGGATCATACTACTGTTTTCAACATGTGCAGCTTAGCCGCTCCGCATTGTGGACGCTTTCAATTTCAGCTTTTCTCCCTCCTTCTTTTTGAGTGGTAGTTGCTGCTCTTCATTAGGACTGCCGGATCACAAGACCTTCCGTTCGGATAGTCGTCATCATTTGAGTCACGTTTCCCACCGGAGACGAGAAAGGAAATACAAGGGAGCAAATGTAACATTCACAGACTGACCGGTCACGTTGAGCCGGACCGGTACACAGCGCTGTAGTTTGGTGATGGCAGCTGGTGTAGAGCTGCAGGCCGGCTTTGTTCTTTTCACCACAGTCAGTGTGCACCGCCTCTAAATCATCCATCAGGTTTTTGGGCGGTGAAAGGATTGTGTTGGTGGTACGGAGCAGATTACTGAGAGCGGGGCTTCTTACCGTCTTGTGTTTGCATCACCTGCATGGCTCCACCACGGAGGTGTGTGCGTTCCTCCTCTTGTGCCAATGACGACGCCTCAGCTCGGGCAATGCCGACGTCAGCACAGCGGTAGACTGCAGAGGGTTTCTTTCAGGGGTCGTGGGTTACTGTCCTGAAGTTTACATCTTTTCCGGCATAGATGCTCCTATTCTAATTGTCTTTTTAATTTAAAAAAGGTTCTACACTAGTTCAACCTTTCTAAAAGCCAAGGAAAGAAAGGAGACTCATTGTGATGAACTGTAAGCTGCTCTTCCTCACAGATGTTGTGTTCTTCCTCCCACAGCCGTGCCATACCCTCCTCAGCACAAGCTGACGGTGAAGGAGCTCTTTGAGAGCGGGAAGCCCAACCCCGAGCTGCTCCGGAACCACCTGGTGAAAGAGGGCCGGGTGGAAGAGGACGTGGCCCTGAAGATCATCAACGACGGGGCCAACATCCTGCGCCAAGAGAAGTGCATGCTGGAGGTGGACGCTCCCATAACAGGTAGGCTGCGTTCATGTAGCGAGCGCCTGAGAACAAACTGTACCCAGCATGCCGTTGGGCGGTGTGTAACACAGGCATGAAAATCCCTCACCTTTCGGCGATATTCGCCGTTTTGAAACCAAAATAGGTGACCTACGTGGATCGTGTAGATCCGAAGAGTTTTTGTTTTTGGGAGGGGGGGTCAACTGTCCGCCGTTTGGAGATTGGAGTGGGACACGGAAAAAAACTGAGGTCGTGATCATCTTAGCAATAGAAGATCTTTGACTGTCGAGTCTTGGCCAATCAGCGTTCAGATGTCTACAGCACTTCATTCCCCTCCCACCAGTTTTTTAATGGCAAGCTAGTCAGCCTGCTAACACGTTAGCTAACGTTGTTGGAGAGACAGCGAGTGAGAATACTGGCAGCGGAGAGTCCGTGGCAGCGTGTGACGTCAGACAGGAGAGCGGCGAGTCAGCGGCGCTGCAGTTCTGCCTACCGACACCTCACTACATATAAGGAGAGGACAATGGAGATTTATCCAACTTTTATTTTAATAAAAAAAACTAAATGAGTTTCCTCCGTAGGGTGGACGGGCTACTGTTTATATTTAAGGGTCTAAGATCTACGTGTAGGAAAAAGTGTATCCTCTAGTTAATTATAATCCATAGAGTTATGCGGTTATAATCACTGTCACACAGAGAGAGATGTGCATGAAATTCGCCGTTTTGAAACCAAAATAGGTGACCTACGTGAATCGTGTAGATTCGATGAGAATTTTTTTGTCGGGGGGTATTTATATTCAGTGAACTGCGAACAGGTGCGCGTGCCAGAAGGGAGCGCGAGTGCATGGAAATATTAACGCGAAGGACCTTGCATCACCAGTGCAGACCACCATCAGAAGCATCTGGCAGTGCTCAGCAGGCCAAGAAACAGACTGCTGAAGAAGAGAAAAGGGCGAGGCTGAGACATGTGGCAAAACAGCGGAAGCGGGCGATGGAGACACTGGTGGTTCAGGCAAAGAAGAAAACATAATCTGGTTCTGAGAGTATTACAAACTGGAAATTGTTATCTTTGCCAATAAAATGTATTACAATCTGAATTACATTGTATTGGCTGTCAATCATGATGGAAGAGTAGACAAGTTAAGTTACAGCATGTCCACCATCTCTTGTGGGGGTTATGCATTAAGCCATTTGTGGTGCCCTTAACATATTGTGCCTCATATACTGTACATGTTAGACCCAGTGACAGGCTGGCATGAAATGGCTTGCATAATACTTAGTAAGGAGGCCATAATAATGTTTGACTCATGGCTCAAGTTAAATTTCTCCAGCTCTCCCCAGGTTGGCAAACAAAGCATCTCAAAATGCATCAGATTGATGCTTTAAAATATGGAATATTTACATTTTTCTTACGGGGGAGCATGCCCCGGACCCCGAACTATGATCATTATGGGTTTTAATTTAAAACCCATAATGATCATAGTTTGTCAGCTTCTCGACTGCAGGTTTTTTTTTTTTTCTCGACTGCAGGTTTTTTTTTTTTTTTACTCAAAGTAGAATGAAGCAAATCACGTCGTTGGGCTTAGCCAACAACGTGACGTCGTGGTCATAAGAGACCCAGAATGAAAGAGTTTAAGGAAGAGGACGCTCTATATGGAGCAGTACAGCTTCCCTCAGTATTTCATACATATTGATAAAGCAGGGTATGTAAATGCAGCCTCTGGAGGGATCAATTACAGTAAAAAGGGCTCACATTTGGCAGATGTAAAGCATACATGTGTATGTTTTTAGTGTTAGTCCATTTTGTTGTTTTAATTAACAGCTCAGGGATGTTCAAGGAGCAACCTGTTTGTGCTTTCTGAAGATGTTTTGCACTGTCACTTCTGTTTTTGAATAAAGGGTTGGAAATGAACGCTTTTTTGATAAAAACATTTTTTTATCCGATTCATCGATTAATCGAAAAAATAATCAACCGATTAATCGATTATTAAAATAATCGTTAGTTGCAGCCCTAATGTGTTCCCACTAGAGGCTAACAGCTCCTCTGTCTCTCCCAGTGTTCCCACTAGAGGCTAACAGCTCCTCTGTCTCTCCCAGTGTTCCCACTAGAGGCTAACAGCTCCTCTGTCTCTCCCAGTGTTCCCACTAGAGGCTAACAGCTCCTCTGTCTCTCCCAGTGTTCCCACTAGAGGCTAACAGCTCCTCTGTCTCTCCCAGTGTTCCCACTAGAGGCTAACAGCTCCTCTGTCTCTCCCAGTGTTCCCACTAGAGGCTAACCGCTCCTCTGTCTCTCCCAGTGTTCCCACTAGAGGCTAACCGCTCCTCTGTCTCTCCCAGTGTTCCCACTAGAGGCTAACCGCTCCTCTGTCTCTCCCAGTGTTCCCACTAGAGGCTAACAGCTCCTCTGTCTCTCCCAGTGTTCCCACTAGAGGCTAACAGCTCCTCTGTCTCTCCCAGTGTTCCCACTAGAGGCTAACAGCTCCTCTGTCTCTCCCAGTGTTCCCACTAGAGGCTAACAGCTCCTCTGTCTCTCCCAGTGTTCCCACTAGAGGCTAACAGCTCCTCTGTCTCTCCCAGTGTTCCCACTAGAGGCTAACAGCTCCTCTGTCTCTCCCAGTGTTCCCACTAGAGGCTAACAGCTCCTCTGTCTCTCCCAGTGTTCCCACTAGAGGCTAACAGCTCCTCTGTCTCTCCCAGTGTTCCCACTAGAGGCTAACAGCTCCTCTGTCTCTCCCAGTGTTCCCACTAGAGGCTAACAGCTCCTCTGTCTCTCCCAGTGTTCCCACTAGAGGCTAACCGCTCCTCTGTCTCTCCCAGTGTTCCCACTAGAGGCTAACCGCTCCTCTGTCTCTCCCAGTGTTCCCACTAGAGGCTAACCGCTCCTCTGTCTCTCCCAGTGTTCCCACTAGAGGCTAACCGCTCCTCTGTCTCTCCCAGTGTTCCCACTAGAGGCTAACAGCTCCTCTGTCTCTCCCAGTGTTCCCACTAGAGGCTAACAGCTCCTCTGTCTCTCCCAGTGTTCCCACTAGAGGCTAACAGCTCCTCTGTCTCTCCCAGTGTTCCCACTAGAGGCTAACAGCTCCTCTGTCTCTCCCAGTGTTCCCACTAGAGGCTAACAGCTCCTCTGTCTCTCCCAGTGTTCCCACTAGAGGCTAACAGCTCCTCTGTCTCTCCCAGTGTTCCCACTAGAGGCTAACAGCTCCTCTGTCTCTCCCAGTGTTCCCACTAGAGGCTAACAGCTCCTCTGTCTCTCCCAGTGTTCCCACTAGAGGCTAACAGCTCCTCTGTCTCTCCCAGTGTTCCCACTAGAGGCTAACAGCTCCTCTGTCTCTCCCAGTGTTCCCACTAGAGGCTAACAGCTCCTCTGTCTCTCCCAGTGTTCCCACTAGAGGCTAACCGCTCCTCTGTCTCTCCCAGTGTTCCCACTAGAGGCTAACAGCTCCTCTGTCTCTCCCAGTGTTCCCACTAGAGGCTAACCGCTCCTCTGTCTCTCCCAGTGTTCCCACTAGAGGCTAACCGCTCCTCTGTCTCTCCCAGTGTTCCCACTAGAGGCTAACAGCTCCTCTGTCTCTCCCAGTGTTCCCACTAGAGGCTAACAGCTCCTCTGTCTCTCCCAGTGTTCCCACTAGAGGCTAACAGCTCCTCTGTCTCTCCCAGTGTTCCCACTAGAGGCTAACAGCTCCTCTGTCTCTCCCAGTGTTCCCACTAGAGGCTAACAGCTCCTCTGTCTCTCCCAGTGTTCCCACTAGAGGCTAACAGCTCCTCTGTCTCTCCCAGTGTTCCCACTAGAGGCTAACAGCTCCTCTGTCTCTCCCAGTGTTCCCACTAGAGGCTAACAGCTCCTCTGTCTCTCCCAGTGTTCCCACTAGAGGCTAACAGCTCCTCTGTCTCTCCCAGTGTTCCCACTAGAGGCTAACCGCTCCTCTGTCTCTCCCAGTGTTCCCACTAGAGGCTAACCGCTCCTCTGTCTCTCCCAGTGTTCCCACTAGAGGCTAACCGCTCCTCTGTCTCTCCCAGTGTTCCCACTAGAGGCTAACCGCTCCTCTGTCTCTCCCAGTGTTCCCACTAGAGGCTAACAGCTCCTCTGTCTCTCCCAGTGTTCCCACTAGAGGCTAACAGCTCCTCTGTCTCTCCCAGTGTTCCCACTAGAGGCTAACCGCTCCTCTGTCTCTCCCAGTGTTCCCACTAGAGGCTAACAGCTCCTCTGTCTCTCCCAGTGTTCCCACTAGAGGCTAACAGCTCCTCTGTCTCTCCCAGTGTTCCCACTAGAGGCTAACAGCTCCTCTGTCTCTCCCAGTGTTCCCACTAGAGGCTAACAGCTCCTCTGTCTCTCCCAGTGTTCCCACTAGAGGCTAACAGCTCCTCTGTCTCTCCCAGTGTTCCCACTAGAGGCTAACAGCTCCTCTGTCTCTCCCAGTGTTCCCACTAGAGGCTAACCGCTCCTCTGTCTCTCCCAGTGTTCCCACTAGAGGCTAACAGCTCCTCTGTCTCTCCCAGTGTTCCCACTAGAGGCTAACCGCTCCTCTGTCTCTCCAGTGTGCGGTGATGTCCATGGCCAGTTCTTTGACCTCATGAAGCTGTTTGAAGTGGGCGGCTCTCCCAGCAACACGCGCTATCTCTTCCTCGGCGACTACGTGGATCGAGGATACTTCAGCATTGAGGTAAGCTGTTCATGATTATTGATTTTACAGTTTACATTCAACTCCTTGGGTTGTGAAGACGTATAGCTTTCTGTTTGTATTCCATGTTTGTGTTGTTCACTGCAGCAGAAATGGTTCTGTAGATATTTTCTGACTTTATACTTTTTCTTTGATTGGAAATGAAAGTATAATGTATTTCTGCTGCAGTGGAAATGAACTGTGCAAAAACATGTGCATTGTTTCCACCGCTCTGCATTGATTCAATAAGGTGTCTGTGTTGTGACCGGCACTGTGTTTGTCAGTTGGTCTCATGAAGCTGCTTCACTGTGCTGCATGGAGGAGGACCTGCTGTCTGTTGTTGGGCTGGAGTGTCTAAGCTTTGTTCATAGAGTACAGAGCCGTGCTACCCTCTTGCTGCTGCTTGACATGTAATGTAATGTTTGCATTACTCTCTAGGAGCCAGAGGGCGCTCAAACAAATGAACTGAAGAATCCAAAGTCTAGGAGTGTAACTCCTACTATAGGGTTCACCGGCATGAAGCCATGAAGTGAGTGATGTAATCATCTCTTGTTCATGGACGACTTCATTGTCTTCATGAAAGTCCTGTAAAGAAACAGGTCAAGTTTTAAAGATAAAGAAGCGAAGGTTGAACATCCTGTAAACGGTTGTGAATTCGCTGCAAAATATAAACTCAGATGAAGATGTTTAAGGCCTCCTGTTTCCGAGGGTCTCGAAACAAGCTGCTGTGTTTAATCCCTCCACATTGGAAAAGTGTTTTCATCAGTCGACTCTTTGGTGCAGTCACATGATCGCGAGTATAAACTGAGCTTAAGGCGGAGGGAGTGTCCTTCATTGACGGCAGCTGAGCGGAGACAGGCTGGTGCAGCGTCGTTTCTGGGCTTCAGACGTTCAGAAAGCTTCAGCGTCCCGCAGGCCGCTGACCGCCTGGCTAGCTCGCTCATCTCGGCAGCGTTAGCTGTGACGGTAGAAAAGAACGCTCAATTTTATTCTTTTATCTTTTGTATGTGTGCCACAACAGAGGCTGTGCAACAGCATTTACAGTTAAATGAATGGTGATGTCATTGTATTAATGCATTTAGAATGGCAGAGGCAAACGGGTGTAATTTATCTTGGACTTTCAAACAAAGAATTGTTTCAAAATGATGAAATATATAATCCCTTATTAAATAATATCTGGCTGTAAGGAGAAGGTAAGCTGACCTGCAGTCTGGATGCTCTGCAGGGTTAAGATGGCGGGTCAGAATAGCAACACGGATCTTAACGGCTTACGCGGCGTTGCTTTGAGGATCTCGCTGCCAAGGGACCAACTGGGTTTTGCCGTCTGAAATTCTATTCTGAAAGCGCACTTGAAAGGGCACAGTTCATTCTTATTACAGGGTTAAAAATGGAACAGCGCTGCACAAAGTGAAGCTGCAGCTCCCTTATTGAGGCGGCCGGCCTCACCTTGAGGGTGACCCAGTTTTCATGTAATCATCAAGAATAATACAGCTCAATCAAAATGACCACAGGAAGTCAAACTAATCTGCCAAATAGAAATGTAACTAAAACCAGATCATTGAGGTCTTCTTGATCATCATCGTTCATGATATCAGCAGGAGACGCCAGCAGGACACACTCCTCTGACCAGCGCTGAATGAAGAGGACAACGAGCCCTTTTCTGACCCGGTTTGGTTCTGACCTGACGATGATATACAATTGTGATGCCATCAGGGCAGCGCTCTCTTAACCTCCCGTTGTCCTGGGGTCAAAGTGACCCATCAACACACAGACGTGTACACTCTGCACGGGTCATTTTGACCCCAAGACAACGGGACGGTTTCAGTGATATAAAAAAGGAAAAGCATGTTTTGTGTGACTGGTGCAGAGGGAGGTTACTAGTTAGTGGCTACTAGTTAGTGGTTACCAGTTACCGGTTACTAGTTAGATGCTAATAGCTAGTGGCTACTAGTTAGTGGCTACTAGTTAGAGGTTACTAGTTAGAGGTTACTAGTTAGAGGTTAGAGGTTACTAGTTAGAGGTTACTAGTTAGAGGTTAGAGGTTACTAGTTAGAGGTTAGAGGTTACTAGTTAGAGGCCGGTAGTTTATTTTTAAAGGCCGGTATAATAACGATAGTTTAGAGCGGGGAATGGCCGCAATTTTCTTTATTTTCTTTTTTTAAATGAACAATGTTTGACTTTACAAACTTGATGACTACTGCACTGAATATCTAGGAGGCTGGAGGGGGCGGGGCTTCCAGCGCTCACACACCACACGCTGCGCACACAGAGATCGCTGCAGACACGAGCTTTTGAACGTCCGTCCTCAGCTTGATGGAACAAATCTCTCCAGTTGATATTAATGGTGACGTGTAGTCCAGTAAAGCAGCAGTTTTAGGATCCAACAGAGTCTGAGTTCTGTTGCACACGGTCCCATCAGAACACCTGATGCTTGTGTCTGTTCTCTTTTTATATATATATATATATATATATATATATATATATATATATATATATATATATATATATATATATATTGTTTGAAGTTAAAAGGTTTGAAGCTGTAGTTTGAAGTCAAATGTTTTGCATTTATTTATGTTCATAGTGTATACTTTAAAATATTGTTCAATTTGAAGAAGAAAAAATTGCCTTGGCAATACAAAAGTATCGGTTTAGCACCGGTATCGTTAAAAAAAACGATGCCCATCCCAAGTCATAAGGCAGCATGCTAACGTTCTGACCGCTCTGGGGGACCCTAACCCTTCTGATGGGCACGGAGGTGGAGGAAATGTCACAGATGAAAGGAGCTGAAAGAGCATCGGCGATGATGGTGGAACATTGACACCGGATTATTTCCCCACGTGTTTCTGATGGTCTTCTCCACTCGTGAAGCGGCGCAGCGGCCGGAGCATGGTGTGGTGTGGTGTGGTGGTGGTGTGGTGCAGTCGAGTGTGGTGTGGTGCAGTTGGAGCATGGTGTGGTGGTGTGGTGTGGTGCAGTTGGAGCGTGGTGTGGTGGTGTGGTGGTGTGGTGGTGTGGTGCAGTCGGAGGTGTCTGCAGTACTTCCCTCTGAACACGGAGACGCTCATTAGAAGTGACGGAGCGCTGGATGCTGACACGAGACGCAGTCGAGCAATTATCCTAAAAACAGCCTCCAGGCTCTGCCCGGTGCAGCCGATGTGTCTGAAGACGATCATTTCATTCTCATGCAGTCACCGTACAATGATCACGGGTCTGGATAGAATTGGCCACCATGACTGAACCACCATCTGATGGTGGTGGTGTGGTGCAGTCGGAGAGCAACTCTAATGCCGTGTTCACCCCAAAGCAGTTGCGAATTTTCGCAACGCCACTTCGCCTATATGAAAAATTCGCTCTATGTGGTTAATCCGTTTTTTCGCAACCATCGCTGGGGAAAGGGGGCGGGGCTTATCTCCGTGTCTTGAAAACATTTACTATTTCCTTCATCCACCAGGTAAATAACCACTAGTTCTGCTTTATACTTGTTGAGGAAGTCCTACACACGTCGGGACATCAACCGCCCCGTGTCTGGGTTCATAACATTATCCGTAGTCGCACACAGCTCGACTCCTCCAGGACGAGTGTCTGAGTGAAGCCGCTTCCAGCGCTCCTTCAGCGGACCAGCAGTTTCCTTCAGTAACGGCGGTGATGCCGGGCGGAGCTTCTCAACACTGATTGGCTTTCGCAACTCCGCGTCATGCGAATTATTCGCTGGAGTTGAAATATTTGAATGCCGGCGAAAAAGCAAAAAAGCGGAGTTGCGAATATTCGCAACGCGTTTCGCCTCTATCGCGACGCCCGGCGAAAAATCCGCTTTTTCGTAACCTAACGCGGCTGTGCATTGACTTAACATGTAATCTGGTCGCGCGAATATTTCGCAACTGTTTTGGTGTGAACACGGCATTAGAACCAACATCCTCCTGCAGTCATGTGAACAGAGCGACTTGTGTGGGCGGCAGCAGCTGAGCAGCTCACAAGCACTGCCGCATCTTCCACTTCTTCAAGGTCTGTGCATAATCCTCTCTCTCTCTCCCCCCCCCCCTCTTCTCCCCCCCCCCCCCCCCGGCAGTGTGTTCTCTACCTCTGGTCGCTCAAGATCAACTACCCCGGCACCCTCTTCCTCCTGCGTGGGAACCACGAGTGCCGACACCTCACAGAGTACTTTACCTTCAAGCAGGAATGTAAGTGCAGGCGCATCTCTCAGCCACGGGGGAGGGGGGGTGTGTGTGTGTGTGTGTGTGTGTGTGTGTGTGTGTGTGTGTGTGTGTGTGTGTGTGTGTGTGTGTGGCATTAGCATGCACACTCAGACGGTAAAGACGACCCTGCCAGCTGCAGACAGATGCAGCTCCTTCACAGCGCCTCTCCTGCTCCTCTCTGGTTCAGTTGGTCGTTTGGGGCGCAGTGTGACTCTTATAGCATTAAAGAGAGTGAGTGTGTTTAGAAGAAGAAGAAAAGCATGCATGACAAAGTGACTCATCACCTGGAGCTCTGCTCCTCCATGAACTTACTAGAGGCTGCTCATCGCTTCCTCTCCAGACGACGGATCAATACGAGGTCTGAGAGAAGAAACACAACGCAGTTCAGCTCCGATTTGATCTTACTTTATAGTATTCTCATGACTATTTCATTTATTTCCGATTCCACCAGGCTGATGAATGGCAGCCAGCTCTTATAAAACAGATCGGCACATCCCATAAGGAACACTGTGCTCGCTCCTCCGCTGAGTGTAGGTGGGTGTCTCTTTGTCTTTGCACCTGAGGAGGATGAGTCAGAGCATTTCAAGATTTAGTTTCATTTGAACACTTAATGTCTGAAGCTCAGATTCTCCACAGCTGCAACTAAAGAATGATCATTCCGCATACAGAGCTTTAATCTACAGACCTTTTCTCCGTGACCTGCATGGAGCTCGGTACTCGAGCGTCATCTCCAGGTCCGTGCCGGGTCACCTGGCCGCGTCCCGATAAGGAAGTCCACTTCCTCCTGGTCTGTGTGAGGGACTTTGTAGACGTCCGACCAATCTGGACAGATTTTTACAAGGAGCCCGCTGTGTGTCTTCTTTAGGTAAAATCAAATACTCGGAGCGCGTGTACGACGCCTGCATGGAGGCCTTCGACTGCCTTCCCCTCGCCGCGCTGCTCAACCAGCAGTTCCTCTGCGTGCACGGAGGACTCTCTCCAGAAATCAACTGCCTTGACGACATCAGGAAAGTAAGTGGTCGCTCTGCTCATGAGCACATGGAGCTGTGGGAGTGGGAGGGAAAGCCGACGCACAGCCCGGTTGTATTCATTCACATGCGTTTGCTCAACAGTTGGACCGGTTTAAAGAGCCCCCGGCCTTCGGGCCCATGTGTGACCTGATCTGGGCCGACCCCGGAGAGGACTACGGCAGCGAGAAGACGAGCGAACACTTCAACCACAACTCCGTCAGAGGCTGCTCCTACTTTTTCAGGTAGGAGACAAACAGCACTTCATTATGATGGAAGCTATTGGCTTCATATCAGGGGCCAAAACGACTAAATAATGTGACAATACAATAGAAAATAGGCTGCATCAGAGGATGTAGCCTCACCTTTTAGTTTGTGGGTCGAGCAGCGTATTGAGGCTCTCGCAGCAGGTTAACAGGTTAGCAGGTTAACAGGTCATTTGTGTGTTTAACTCGTGGAATATTACTCTTTCAAAATAGGTTGAAGGATGCAAACCGCTGGATGACCACACGGTGTGTCAGGAGGCATTCTGCTTGTACTCTTTTCTTCTATAAAAGCTATACCCGTCTCTTCCGTTCACTGGTTGCAAAAAGACTGAGATGGCGACGTCTTGACCACTATGTCCACTTGTTATGGTCTGTGGTTCAGAGATGCTATAGGTTTAGTCCATCACTAGTTTAAACTAGCTAGCAGGACTGGTTCAGTCAAACCCTTTCCTGACAGGAACCATCGACCTTCTACTGGTGGTAATCTATGACATGCAGGTTGCCTCCACCTTCCTCTGGCTGGTTCCTCATGGAAGGCAGGTGAAGGAAAGAGAGCAGCAGTAGAAGCCCTCCTCTGCTCTGATGCTCAGCACCTTTAACCCAGCTGGAAGTAAAGTGAACGTAGTCCCACAGGCAGGGAAGTCGCAGGAGGCCTCATGCTGTTCCTTTATCACGGCTTTGGAATCAGCTTTACT
>NC_136596.1:27732639-27945139 GCF_910589615.1 Taurulus bubalis
AACAGGAGGAGGCTATGCGTCTGTAGAACCAACAGGAGGAGGTTATGCGTCTCAGTAGAACCAACAGGAGGAGGTTATGCGTCTCAGTAGAACCAACAGGAGGAGGCTATGCGTCTGTAGAACCAACAGGAGGCTATGCGTCTGTAGAACCAACAGGAGGAGGTTATGCGTCTCAGCGTTGCTCCTCGCTGACGAGGGCGGTTCTCCAGCGTGGTTCTCCAGTGTGGTTCTCCAGTGTGGTTCTCCAGCGTGGTTCTCCAGCAGAGAACCGGCTCAGAGGAGACCAGGACCTGCTGGTTCTCTGGGACTTCAAGCAGTGGTTCCCAACCTTGTTGTGTGTACACACCATTACATCGTCAATGATTAGGTTGGTTTCAAACACATTTTTAGTTTTAACTCACTGTCAGCTGTTCTTTCCTTACTCAAAGGGATCAAACGCTGGAAATGACTCGGTACTCAATATTCAAACTACTCGATCTATTCAAACTACTCGATCTATTCAAACTACTCGATCTATTCGATCTACTCAAACTATTCGATCTACTCAAACTATTCGATCTACTCAAATTACTTAAACTATTCAATCTACTCAAACTACTCGATCTACTCGATCTCCTCCAACTATTCAAACTACTCAGACCATTGACATCATTGACTCTAATCCTTTCATTGTGATTGTAGCGTAGATTCATAACTTTATCTTCTCGTTTAAACGTCTGTTTGCTGATCATATTTAATATTTGTTGTTTCATGTCCTGGTTGGGAATCCCTGCTTCACGTCTGATGGTCAGACATCTGGTGGTGCAAGAGTTCCCTCGTGACCTTAACCTTCCCGTGTGACTCCCTTAGCGTGTTCATAGTATGTTAAACTGCTGATGAAATGACTGAAGAGTGTTTCTGAACTCGCGTCTCCTTTTCATTCACACGCTCTGGTTTCCTCGGCTGTTCTGGACGTTACCGTAAGTCTACCGCGAGGCGTTCACTGTCTAGCTAGGAGTCGTGTTTCCTGCATGCCTGTGTTCTGTCATCACGTCTACACGGAACCTTTTGATGTTCTACGGTTCTGATCCTAATGGTTCTCTGGTTCCTTTCAGCCATCCAAGGCTTCTCCCCCACGAGGAAGATCCGTAACTTTGAGGAGGCGCGCGGTCTGGACCGGATCAACGAGAGGATGCCGCCACGCAGAGACAGCCAGCAGCCGGAGGGCCCAGTGGGGGGCGGGCCCAACAAGAACGGCACCGAGGGATAGGCCGAGGACCAGAACCGCCACACGACCCGCAGAACCGAACCGCCACACGACCCACAGAACCGACCCGCAGAACCGCCACATGACCCACAGAACCGACCCGCAGAACCGCCACACGTCCCACAGAACCAAACCGCCACACGACCCGCAGAACCGCCACACGCCCCACAGAACGACACACGACCCGCAGAACCGCCACACGACCCGCAGAACCGCCACATGACCCACAGAACCGCCACACGACCCGCAGAACCGCCACACGACCCGCATAACCGCCACACGACCCACAGAACCGCCACATGACCCACAGAACCGCCACACGACCCGCAGAACCGCCATGCAGAACCGCCACACGCCCCACAGAACGACACACGACCCACAGAACCGCCACATGACCCACAGAACCGCCACATGACCCGCCACACGTCCCACAGAACCAAACCGCCACACGACCCGCAGAACCGCCATACGACCCACAGAACCGAACCGCCACACGACCCGCAGAACCGCCATACGACCCACAGAACCGAACCGCCACATGACCCGCAGAACCGCCATGCAGAACCGCCACACGCCCCACAGAACCGCCACACGACCCGCAGAACCGCCACACGCCCCACAGAACCGCACCGCCACACAACCCGCAGAACCGCCATGCAGAACCGCCACACGCCCCACAGAACCGACACACAGAACCGACGCACAACCCGCAGAACCCTCTCCCTCGTGCAGAGGAACCGGACTCGCCTGTAGATCAGAACCAAAGGCGCGACGCTTTCAGCTGCTGAGAGAAATCTAAATATGGAGTTATCTGGGAAACTATTTATTAAATCTATTATAGATTATCTATTGTATTGTTTTAAGAGCAACAATCAATGAAGACATTTTGCATTTCAAGTCCAGACTTATTACTTACAAAAGTATTTATATATATATTAAAAAGATAATTTTATAAACCTGAGTGGATGCAGGTAGTTTAGTCTTTCGTGTTTTTATCGTTCCGTGTGGAGTCTGAGACCTGGAGACGCTTTGGCCTCCAGCTTCTGACCATGAGGGAAGTCAATTATATCAGACAATTATTACAAGTTCATATTTTATACTTGAAGCAGGAAGTTCGGACTTGTAGTCCTATTTATAAATTTTCCACAAAACTTTGATGAATCCCCAAAGAAGCTGACTGGATGTTTGGTTCAGTATTTAGTTCTTAGTGTTTCCTTCTGTGTGTGATGTGATGAACACAGAGCAGAGAGGCTCAACGCTGCTGCTGTCGGCTTCACTGGGACGGCAACTGGGGCGTTGCCGCTCCGCTAGAGCAGCCCTCCTAGAGGAAGAAGGGATGTCCAGCGCTCCTTCTCCCACAACCAGACCTGCCACTGCTCCGCGGCCCGGTGGACGCTCTGAATGCGGCACGAGAACCCAAACCACGCCGAGCTTTCCTCTTCAGGCGTCTTCTTCTGAGAGGACGTGTTGCTCAGAGAGCGTCCTGAAGACGTGTTGCTCAGAGAGCGTCCTGAAGACGTGTTGCTCAGAGAGCGTCCTGAAGACGTGTTGCTCAGTGTTGCTCAGAGAGCGTCCTGAAGACGTGTTGCTCAGAGAGCGTCCTGAAGACGTGTTGCTCATGTTTAACAGAACTGTTTTGAGTTGTGCTTTATTGACATTTACAACAACTTGTTTTCTTCTTTCTTTAAGCTGTATCGTATCTCCTCTGCTGTTGCTACACAGAAGATGTTTTTAGTATTGTGACGTCACGCTGAGTGAATCTCTGAGGACGCTGCACACAATGAGATGAGAAGGTACAACACACAGCTGCTGCTGTGAGGCCTGAAGAGGAATCCCCTCAACCCGGCTGACTCACACTCTCACACACACACACTCACACACACACCTCGTCTTCAACCCTTTAAGACTCACCGGTGCTCCGACACGCCTGACTGTAATTCTGTTCTGTCACTCAAAAAGGGAAAAGGTGGAAATAACCGTTAATATTCTCTCTTTTTTAAATTACATTTTAAATGAGGCTTTAGCGCTCGTGCCATGCCACCTCGGCCACACATGTCCAGGTCTGTGTGTGGATGGCGAGACATTCAGTCACATGCTTTTTAAAGATTCAATGTCCGTAATATTAATAATCTTGGTATCCTTAACATTTGCAGATGTTGTTGTTGCGTAGCTTTGGGAACGCTCCCTGATGAATGTTGCTCTGAGCTCCTCCTGTCCTCCAGAATGTAAAGAACACATAGCGTATTGTTCACTGAGAAGCTTATAGTTGTAAAAAGGGTGGAAACCAAAAAAATAAAAACCTGTACCGTATTTGTCATGCGAGGCCATGAACTCTTTTACGTAGATGTATCACTTTAAAGAAATAAAACTAAAACGCAGTGTTTATCTGACTCTTGTTTCACTTTCACTTTGATCCCATGGAAGCACATTATAATGAACATGGTGGTTGACGTCTGTTTTTACAAAATAAGGTTTATTATCAGTTTGACATTTAGTTTCATCGTAGACGTTGATGCTGGTCACAGTCGTAGTGATGCCTTGCTCCAGAGCTGTGGCAGCAGAGGTAATGTTCAGTCAACAGGTGCACTACCAGCTGCTGCAGCACGGGGGCGCTGCTGGCTTGAGATGCACAGGAACCATCACGGCCAATCAGAGCCGACCACCGCCAACATGTGACCAGGATTTGGTTCATGAAAACATTTAAAGGGCAGCCTAAATGTTTTCAAACCAAACCCTCAGGCGAGGTTTACAAAGCTAAACTAATGTGCACAAGAAGTGGAGCTTCACTGTAAAAGGGTTTAAAACATGCTTTAAATTGGAAACATCTGTTTCGCTCTGCTCATTTAAAAAAAGCTTATTAGGGAACTTAAGAGCAGGAAAGATGCAACCCTCACACTCCCTGTTCTCTGAACTCTTTCAGTGTTTCTGTTGGACGGCACTGAGACGCTGCAGAGCAGAAACCTGAGACCAGGTCATGAAGGCAGGTTCAGGGTCTTCTGGAGATGAAATGTTAAGCTGCTGCAGAATACTTTCCAGTCGGTTCAAACACTCCATGTATAAAACGATGCGGCTCACATTCAGGGCCTAACTAACTCAAACTCTATATCATTTATATTCTTTTTAAAAATGCCTTAAATTACAAAAAGCTGAACCCTGTAAGGACAGATCCTCAGTGCACGCAAGCAACCATTCAAAGTCCAGTCTGTCTCCTGCACACGACGGGACGAGTGGAAACAAGTCTGCAGCCGCCGCTCGTCGGGGTCAAGGGACAACGGTGCGCTTCCTCTGGCTCACCAGCAGGCGGCGCTGCGGCAGACGTCACACCTTTGGTGGAGGCACCGGCCTCAGAGCCTGCAGGACGGACCACAGAGGGCATTAGTGGACGCACTGAGGGTTTGTCTGAAGTACTTTGATTCGCTTTCCTGGCCGAGAGTTAGACGATGAGGTGGAACCACTGATGTGTGTGCTATGTATGAAGCTTCAGCCAGTTAGCTTAGCATAAAGGCTACACGTAGCCAGTGTTGGGGTAGTTACTCAGAAAAAGTAACTAGTTACTTCTGAAAATTGTAACTATTACTTTACTAGTTACTGCATTTGAAAAGTAACTTCACTACTAGTCACTTTACTTTCCTTTTTTTTTTAAGCAAATGTCCAAATTAACCGCAAAGATACATGGACAAACATCATGGCCCTTTCATCACTTTATGTTCAATAAAGGGCATCTCTTAGCCTTTCCACATAGTGTATTGTAAACATGTAAAACAAAATGGCATATAAAACTCAGCCATTAACTTGAAGGAACATGAACCCTGTTCACACTGTCTGACCAAAGAAATATGTCTTGAGTAACGTAGGAACGCGCGTTACTGAGGTCTAGTAAAGTAGTGTAGTTACCAATATGTTGAGTGTAATGCGTTACTTTACTTCGTTACCTGTAAAAGTAATTACGTTACTGTAATCCGTTACTTTGTAACTCGTTACCCCCAACACTGCACGTAGCGGCCATCTTTGATGTGTCTGAAGGGAACAAAATCAGCCTAACGGCACCTCTAAGGGTCACTAACTTGGTTTGTTAATGTGGTTTTGAGGAGATTCTTATGACGTGAGTTCAGTCTCATTAATGATAGATGCACACAGAAGGGTTCACAAATATACTCCAATGATTTATAGAAATGTACACAAACAAAATATATATTTGCATTTGTATGTATTTGTGCGTTGATTTTTCTATTTATTTGTGCATTTGTTTGTGAATAGCTTCACATTTACAAGAGGATTTTTTGAGACTCCCCCGCAGTGCTTTGGATTCGCAAATGCATTTTTTTCAATATGGACCTATCTGTAGCCAATCAGAAGTCACCCTCATTTTCAACCAATCACATGAGTGCAGCTCCCCCCTTCCCTACCCAAGCGGTCTGCAGACGGGGGCCGGTCACGTCGGGTCGGGTATATCGAATATATTTGTGAGTTGTTCTGTGCGCATTTAAGCAATAAGGTACGAGGGGCAGTACTGTATCGTCAATAATGTACAGTTCAAGGGTGTTGTTAAACCTTTGAACTGTACATTATTGTAGACACAGTACTGCCTCGAGTGCCTTATTGCTTTTATAATACGTTGTGTATCGCATTTCAGCGACAGAGAAAATAGTCCCGTAAACCGCCGTACACATATGGGACTATAAAACTGACTGCCGGTTGGAGGCAGGTGGAGGATGACACTCAGCCACCGATGTAAAGAAGTGCTCTCGCTGCTTCTGTCCGTCTTTTCTCCGTCGGGAAATTGCTGATGTAATTATCTCTC
Organism: Taurulus bubalis; assembly: GCF_910589615.1. Lineage (NCBI taxonomy): Eukaryota > Metazoa > Chordata > Actinopteri > Perciformes > Cottidae > Taurulus > Taurulus bubalis. The sequence goes on from NC_136596.1 coordinate 27,738,687, forward strand.
ACTAGAAATGATCATGATTTTGTGATCGAACCCTTTTCCCCCCACATTCTCATCAAAAGTCATTCCCCCCCCAAAATATCAAAGTTTACACCAAACATGTTTGGTAACTGTCCAGCGTGCCGGACGCTCACCTGCCGCGCGGCTGTATAGTTCTGGCCCGGCGGCTTTGGCCGGTTCCCTGCCGGAGGCGGTGGAGGCGGCGCGCCTTTGGGCTTCAGCCTCCCAGCCTAAAATGTGAAGCAGCGTTTATAGTGAATGCAGTTCACGGTAATGCGACGTGTCCGCGCTCAATGGCGACGCAATACCTGCACCGGAGCGGGTTCTCTCGGGAACGGCCCTTTGAGGCGGCGAGCCGAGCCGTCCAGCGCCGGCTGCGTCCTCTGGGTGGCGCTGTTTGAGAGGGACGGATTTAAAGTGCTTTGCAGAGGCGAGTTTACAGGACCACGAAACCATAGTATACATTATACCATAGACTGTGATCACTTACGTGGGCAACACAGGACTTTGCCGCCTTTTCCACATGATCCCGACCACACCAGCGATAACGCCGAGCACCAGGAGGATCACCGTCACCACGATGGCAGCGGTGGCTCCTGCAACAGAAACGTCAGGCGATTCAACGCCAACATTCTTGTCTTCACACGTCTGCGTTGTGAGCGCTGCAGCCGGTCTTACCAGGGGAAAGAGCTTCGGAGGCGCCGCTGGCGGCGCAGTGCGGCGGCGCCCAGCCGGGCTCACACTGGCACTCGCTCCTGTGGTTACACACCTGAAGACACACCGTTCACCGTTACTCACCACCTCCAGACCAGGGGGTCATCTCTAATGTGTATTAGCTCTTTATTACCGTTGACTTTACCCATACCCAACCTCATTTACCTTTTTTTTTTTTTTTTCCCCAGGATTAAATTGATATACCAGAATATGCACCATTAAAACTAAGGATTGCTTTTATCTACTTTAAATGTTAGTCAGCACACACAACGGCTGTATCTTTTCATATTTGTGATGATGTGCTTTTATAATTTTAGGCTTCATCACTTGTTTTTGTTCAACACCTTTTGGGGTTTGAGCATTAAACACTTGTAATGCTTTAAAGTAATATGTGTGTTACCTAAACAACAGCAGTAGATGGAGTGGTGTACTCACAGCGTGGCCCGGACACTTCGCTGAACAGTTGGTGTTTCTGTACGCCGTCTCCAGCTCCACACACTGGTTCTGGCTGCACACCTTGAGAACAAGTCATCGACAGACATCGCTTACTTGGACATTTTAACTCATATGAAATGTTAAATGCGTCAACAAAATGAACCCTAATACCTTTCCTTCCCCACATTTAGTGCCGGTGTCCACCTGGCCGTGGTCTTTGGAGAAGTCCTCAAAGAACGCCGCCTTGCAGTCGCCGACCCGCACCATGCGGCCGTAGTTGGGGCTGTCTTTGCCGCCGCGGCAGAAGAGCTTCCCGCAAAACACGTCTCTGCAGCGGGGGAGAGAGAGAGGGGGGGAGAGAGAGGGGGGGGGGGGGGGGGGGGGGAGAGTCAAGACACCTGTCAGCTCAGAGGAAACCTGTCGCCCGACACAGACGAGCCCTTTGCAGAGAACTCACTCTTGCTGGCAGGCGATGAACTGGTCGTTGCTGGGCCGCCTGCAGAAGGCGTAGTAGGTTCCTCTAGTGTTCTGCTGGAAGCAGGACAAAGGGGCCTCTGTGGCACCTGAGGACGGGAGGGGGGGGGGGGCGCATGTCTTTAGGGTCAAACCCGTTCAAATAGGATCTCTTTCTGCACAAAGGGACTCCACGCCGGCGGGACACTCACTTGCTCCGTACATTTTGACGCACTGGTCTGACCTCTGGGGACACTGGCCGTTGTGGCAGTAGCCCAGGTCGCCGTCGCACGGCAGGCCGTTCACGGCGAAGAGGTTCTCGGGACAGGTGGCGCTCTCCCCGTCGCAAAACTCCGCCAGGTCGCACTCGTCCTGGCTGCTGCGGCACTCCCTGGACCGGGGCAAGACCTGGGAGAGAGGGAGTCCCGGTACGCTCAGATTATACATGTGGCGTTACCCAAAGCGAGGTAGTCGAGGATTACAACTAGGTGTACATGTCAACAGAACTGTACACGCTTCCCTCTGAAAGGATGCAGTCACAGCCCAAAACCCCACACCTGGACTTTACCTGTGCAGACTGACGGCACCACAGTGAAGCTGGAGACGTTCCAGTGGACGTACTTTAAGAGGAGAGCTTCAAATTAACCGTTCGGGTACCATCTGTGCCTTTTAGAACGGTCATGTAATCTCACTTAGGTGTCACTATCGGTATTATTCCATCTAAATGCAGCTGATGGATTAAAAGTCCAGACGCCGAAGACACAAAAACAAAAGGTTCTTGTGAGATTTAGAGCAGAGCTGCTTCCAGCTGTTGCATGTAGAGGACGAACCTGCTGCTGCATGTTTGAACACGTCCCGTGTGTAAAGACCTCCTCACGTATGTAAAGACCTCCTCACGTATGTAAAGACCTCCTCACGTATGTAAAGACCTCACGTGTGTAAAGACCTGTGGACCTCCTCACGTATGTAAAGACCTCCTCACGTATGTAAAGACCGCCTCACGTGTGTAAAGACCTCCTCACGTATGTAAAGACCTCCTCACGTATGTAAAGACCGCCTCACGTGTGTAAAGACCTCCTCACGTATGTAAAGACCTCCTCACGTGTGTAAAGACCTCCTCACGTGTGTAAAGACCTCCTCACGTATGTAAAGACCTCCTCACGTATGTAAAGACCTCCTCACGTGTGTAAAGACCTGTGGACCTCCTCACGTATGTAAAGACCTCCTCACGTATGTAAAGACCTCACGTGTGTAAAGACCTGTGGACCTCCTCACGTGTGTAAAGACCGCCTCACGTGTGTAAAGACCTCCTCACGTATGTAAAGACCTCCTCACGTATGTAAAGACCTCCTCACGTGTGTAAAGACCTGTGGACCTCCTCACGTATGTAAACACCTCCTCACGTGTGTAAACACCTCCTCACGTGTGTAAACACCTCCTCACGTGTGTAAAGACCTCTTCACGTGTGTAAAGACCTCCTCACGTATGTAAAGACTTCCTCCTCACGTATGTAAACACCTCTTCACGTATGTAAAGACCTCCTCCTCACGTATGTAAAGACCTCCTCCTCACGTATGTAAAGACCTCCTCCTCACGTATGTAAACACCTCTTCACGTGTGTAAAGACCTCCTCAGTGGGTGAACTGGGCCTTGCTTGGTTTTGGTGCCGCTTCATTTGGGATTCTGGCCATCTGATGGATGGACGTCTGTTTTTTAAATTTTTATTAATCAACTAATCAAAAATAAAGTGCCTTGTTAAAAGATATACAAAACAATACATGCACTCCAATGCCCTCCTTATAGAAGTCAGCCTGCTGGACTTAAGGCTGTCAGCGTGCAGTGAAGTTTCAGGTTCAGTTACGGAGACGTCTGTAAACAGTTCATGTCCTAAAGTCGTCTCACGAGTTGGAACAGTTATCACATTCTTCACGGTAATTATACCTCAATAATGACTGCTTATTAACTACTAAATGAAAACATGGGCTGTGAGCGTTGAAAACTATGCCCTCTGGTTATTGGCGGCAGCAGCAGCAAGACACAGGTTGGGACAGGAGGGAGACTTACGTGTAATACCTCAAACCAGCCAGCAGACCAACTGGAAGATGTGCAAACGGGTACAGCAGCATGTGTTAGTTCCATCCCCTCACCTCACAGGCCTCAGTGTGTGTTAGTTCCATCCCCTCACCTCACAGGCCTCAGTGTGTGTTAGTTCCATCCCCTCACCTCACAGGCCTCAGTGTTTGTTAGTTCCATCCCCTCACCCAGGCACTGATTTGCGGGGGGGGGGAAGGACACTTTGGGGGGAAGCAACATTTCATTTTCACAGGAAACCGGTAAACCGAACAGCACTACGTCACTACGTGACTGACAGGCTAGTCCGTCCAGAGCGGCTCAACCGAGTCCCAAGGCGGGCCCGGCACCCCAAGGCCCGCCGGGCCCGCCCACAGCGCCGGGCACGCCCACAGCGCCGGGCCCGCCCACAGCGCCGGGCCCGCCCACAGCGCCGGGCACGCCCACAGCGCCGGGCACGCCCACAGCGCCGGGCACGCCCCCACCTCACAGCCATCACAGTGTTTGTGTGTTAGTTCCATCCCCTCACCTCACAGTGTGTGTTAGTTGCATCCCTCACCTTGCAGCCCTCACAGCATTCTCCCTCGGCGCACTGGAACCCTTCCTTCAGGGTGCAGGCGGTGGCGTTGCAGCAGACGTTGGTGCATTCCTGCAGGCGACATTATCATCATCATTACCTTAATGAACCCTTAAGAACAACCCTTAATGAACCCTTAAGAACAACCCTTAATGAACCCTTAAGATCAACCCTTAATGAACCCTTAAGAACAACCCTTAATAACAACCCTTAAGATCAACCCTTAGTGAACCCTTAAGATCAACCCTTAGTGAACCCTTAAGATCAACCCTTAGTGAACCCTTAAGAACAACCCTTAATGAACGCTTAATGAACCCTTAAGAACAACCCTTAGTGAACCCTTAAGAACAACCCTTAGGAACAACCCTTAATGAACGCTTAATGAACCCTTAAGAACAACGCTTAATGAACCCTTAAGAACAACCCTTAGTGAACCCTTAAGAACAACCCTTAGTGAACCCTTAAGAACAACCCTTAGTGAACGCTTAGTGAACCCTTAAGATCAACCCTTAGTGAACCCTTAAGATCAACCCTTAGTGAACCCTTAAGAACCCTTAAGATCAACCCTTAGTGAACCCTTAAGAACAACCCTTAAGAACAGCCCTTAATGAACCCTTAAGAACAGCCCTTAATGAACCCTTAAGAACAGCCCTTAATGAACCCTTAAGAACAGCCCTTACTGAACCCTTAAGAACAACCCTTAGTGAACCCTTAACAACCCTTAATGAACCCTTAAGAACAACCCTTAGTGAACCCTTAAGAACAACCCTTAGTGAGCCCTTAAGAACAACCCTTAGTGAACACTAAGGAACAACCCTTAATGAACACTAAGGAACAACCCTTAATGAACACTAAGGAACAACCCTTAATGAACACTAAGGAACAACCATGAGTCGGCTCCTCCTGCCGAACACCAGAGAAGCCGACTCAGGTCTGAACAAATCCTCGGGCCGGTTGGAATGATGAGTGAAAATTACAAGTCGGTACAAACGGTTTGGTGCTTTTCCATGTAAAAGATAAAACATCTGAAGGTTTGTAAACTGGCTGCTCATGAAGGTATTCAGACCAGCTGTCCGTGTGCAACGGGACACAGGCTTGGGATTAAAGATTGCGCAGCTGACTCAAACTAATGAAAGAACGTCTCCATTTATAAACTTGAATAAGTGGAGTGCTGTACAGAGGGAGCTGCAGGACGGAGACACAGACTGAGAAAAGCTGCATCCATGAAAGAGGTTGAAGAAAACAACCTGCAGCTTTGTAATGGGTTGGTTCATGTCTAACAGCCTCATCACACTAGATCAAGGTCAGATATGAGGCCATTGGCGTCATATCTAGACGTCTAGATATGACGCCAAGATGAACCAGCAGCAAGCTAACGACTGGGACGCGGAACGAGACCAGTTCTGAACCAGTGCTGGTTGTTGGTTCTTTACCTCCACGCTGCCGCAGTCGCACTGTTCTCCGTTCTCCACGAAACCGTTCCCGCAGACCGGAGGCGCCTGCAGGGTTCTGTAGTCCGGGCGGTCCAGCATGCAGTTGGGGCTGCGGCCCAGCAGGTACCTCTCGTAGTCGTTGCCGCTGCAGCTGCTGAAGGTCCGAGGAATATTCCAGCTGAGTGAGAAAAACAACACGGATCGCGTAAGGAACGTCACATTCTTTGAACGACAGCGAGACGAGTTGTTTTATAAGCACCTTTAACTTTGAGCCTTTAACTAAGCTGCCAAGAAACAGTGTGAGTGAATCCAGTTGTTGGTACAGTCTGTTCACAGTGGAAGTTCAGCTCCGGTATTAAGACGTCCCACTAGACCATGAAGGCCCAAGACGAGGACCTGAGACATCTCAAATATGCGTCCTCCTCTCTGTAATTATCTCTTATTCCAGAAGTCGATATATATTTTTAAAAGACATGTTTCCAATGTTGACGCTTTTATTGAACTAAATATTCTGCTTTAATCCCCATTTGTTGGCGTTCAGCCTTTCAAAGTAACTGTCATTCCATGCATTCTTCTTCCTTGTCAAAACGAATGGGCTGCATACCACTTAGTTTCCCAGTTGTACCCCAGGACCTGGACTGGGACTCTGGTGCAGGTTTGAGATGTGTGAGGCTTCCCTGCTTTACCTGAGTGCAGCAGCCATGATGCAGCTGTCCCCAGAGCACACACAGGAGCTGGAGTCGTCGTGGTTCATGCCCAGGTTGTGACCCATCTCGTGGGCCAGCGTCGCGCCCACGGCCACGGCCCGCTCGTTGTGATCCTGAGACGGGACACAAGTTAGTCCCTTTGGTCAGCACGTCACATGAAGCCGTTATCAGGGTTCAACACACTGTGACCAACGGGTTTCATGACTTTTCCATGACTTTAAACCAAATGTCCATGACAAACATTTAGTGAAGTCTGGGTGTAAACAGTAAAAAGTGAGTAAATGTAGTATTTAAACTAACAATGAGAACACAAAGCATACAGTAAACCTTAAATGACACAAATGAATGAGACAATAGTTTGATTAAAAGAATAAACATTTATATAGATGTCTGTATGTATGCCTGCTTATATTCTGAGTCTTTCTTTTAAAAGCATATTAATTATTTCAAACTCAGCGTAAATTAATGTCATGAACACATGAATATAACACATTTACATGACTTTTACTAAACTTTGGGGAATTTATTTTGAGACTTTTGGGACTTTTCCAGGCCTGGAAATAACCATTTATAAACTGCATGACTCTTCCAGGTTCTCCATGACCATAAGAACTCTGAGTTAAGCAGTTTTTTTTCTGACCACAGTAATGTTCCCATGACAGAGTCTAGACATTATCAATGTGAAAGAAAGCTATACTTCCTCTTTATGATGAAAGACAACAGGTTCAGATAGTTGGTAACGTAATGATGACAGTGGTTGTAATGAATGACCAGACGGACACAAATAGCAACATTTACCAATAATAGTACAATCAAAATATGAGTACGTCGCTAAATATGAATTCCTTGGTTGCTAAGGTTACACCCAGCCAAGGCTATGCGCTCATCGTTAGTAGAGGCTTATAGCAGGTCCTCCGTCTCAGGAACAGCTCACCTGGATGATTCCAACGGAGTGACCCGAGCAAAGCGTCCCGATGAAAGCCAGTCCCACGGTGGCTCCCTCAAAGTCAATACCACTGAAAGACAAGCGTCTGGTTATGAAAGGACACGTCAACACAAACACACCATGTGGTTTGTGTTGTCACTAACTATTAAGAGAGGAACCGCAAGTCCTTCCTCCTGCTGCCGTCAGGCTGCACAACCAGCTGAGCTCTCAGTCGACCACTAACACTAACAAGACAGAATGTTTTCTTCCGCTGTTTGTTTGCGGGGGAGGAGAGTTCATGTGACACCAACGGGCTTTGCTGGCACTTCCTGTTTGTTCAGCTTATCGAGATCTCCCGCCTCCTCCTCTGGAGTCATAATGAAGGCGTGCTCTGCATTTCATCATCTGTGACACCAAATCTAGTGTTGAAAGACAGCCGTGGTCCGGCGTGCAACAGGAACATCCGTCCCACCGGAAGGGGAACCGGCCGTGGTGAAACACGGCTGCTTGTGCCGACCAAGGCTTCCTTCTATTTGATCAGGAAGTGTAAACTTAGAGTGAGAATGTCTGACTCACGCTAACTATGAATCCAAAGAGCAAACAGTGAGCGGTCGATTAAAGAAAAAGTGTGAGTTAATAAGTAATCAACAGTCTAAAAACATTACATTCACAGAGACATGATAATGATTCATTCAAAGCATTTGAGACCTGATGAGTTGAGCGTTGTCGTGCTTCTTCCTCTTCACCAGCACAGAGTTCCTCCACTTCATGAAGGCGTCCAGGTTGGCCCCGGCCGGGCGGGTCACCGAGATCTGGTCTTGACCGGACCAGATCTCCAGCCCCACCAGAGCAACGAAGGTCCTCAGCGGCTTGTACACCTGCAAGAAGCAGGACGTCCCGTTGACTTTGTTCACAGAGACACATGAAATGTGACAACTCGATATCTGGAGACGAAACGTCATCACAAAGAAGTGTTGCACTGCAGTGAGCATGTGTGTCATGTGTGTCACTGCAATGACTCACCATGTTGACAAAGTTGACAATTTCGAATATCCTCTTCCTCAGCTTGGTCTTATCTCGCTGCATCTTCTCGTACTGAAACGCCACGTCGTCATGTTAGAGCCCACATCCTGTATCAATCACCACGACTCATCCTGACTAACCCTGATTCAGACAAGTTTAGCCAACAGACAGACGCTGTGCAAAATTACTTCCTGTTTCATCTGACCTTGAGGGGGAATTCATTCTTACCGCACGGTTATCAGCAACCAGGAAGAGCTCGATGTATTTCTGTTTGTGGACGATAGATATACCCTGGAGGACAAAGGAACAATGGTCTTATTTCTTCGTGTCCTTTCTTAAAGCTTCATCTCGTCACGCGGTCGATGGCGTTACCGCTGATTTGGAGCGGGTCCGGCCGGTCGGTGGTTCGAAGTCGTCGCTCCAGCTGGTGTTGGTGACGCCGCACAGCGCGGGCGCGGCCTCCTGGTCGTCCAGAGTCGTCACCGCGTGGTCGCCCTCGTCGCCGCCAGACAGCGGCTCGATGAGGTACCTCTGGGCCGACGCTCTGAAGTAACCCCTGCAACGAGAGCAGGTCGGTCCATGACCTCCGTTAGTGGAGCCAAACCCTTTAAGAGCAGCTAGCGGACCACACCAACACGCCAGTGGAGTAGCTGCTCTTTATGTCTCAGTTCATTATTGGTTCCCAAAGACCTTTCCAAAGGCTCACATTTTAAGTATTTCATTACATTCCTGCACCTTTTCTCCAATCATAGAACATCAAATGAAACAAGGGTCTTGATCACACAACCCTTGTCAGTGGTCACCAGCCAAGAAGATTGGTGAGCACTGGTTTCATCTTAAATTAGTTGGCAATACGTTTCTCATGCGTTTGAAAGAGTTCATCTGAAAAGTAACTCCCGGTCACATAATACATGCACTAAAGACTGTTATGTTTTTGTGATGATTCCAGGACAACTCAACTTTCATACTTTCAAGTGGAGTCAGAGATCTGGATGTTTGAGGGCCTCACCTGAGTCCGTCACAGGTGCTGATGCTAACAGACGATTGGCTGTTGTTCACAATGCTGCCGTGATAGTAGCAGTGGTCCTGATGCAGACACAGGAGGAGCACAGCGTTAGCAGGGGAGGAACTCCATCACCGCCTGGCGTTTGCTCACATGAGGCGTACGTGTTGAACAGTGTGGTTTATTAAAGGCAGCAGCGTGATCTTTGCGGTAGATCACATCCGCTGCATGGGAACTGAAACTCGCCTCTCAAAAGGCAAAACACTTACGACGTCATCCGGCGCCGTGGTGACGCGAGTCCCGTCTGCGTGGTAGTGGGTCTCCGTGTAGTCTCTGGTGAGGAGTTCACTGAGGGAAGGAGCGCAATTATCTAAACACACCAAACGTTCATATTGAAACTAAGGAAACATTGAATATGATGTGGGCAGTCTGAGGCTGGTGACAGCACGGCCTTCAGGGTTTCTTACAGCAGAGACAAAAACCCCAGACTGTGAAAAAGAGAAGTAAAACAGGAAGTGGTCCTGAAACATTGCTTTAAACTTACTGATTTCTCTCCAGCCGCATTTCGATGTCTCTTCCTCCCACCGTCATTGCATACCTAACGGTCTCTGGCCGGAGATGCTAAACAAAGGAAAGGTGCGTTCTTATTCTCCGGTGACCAACAGCTCAGATGTGTCTCTAGAGTAAAGAACAAACCTCCGCATGTCTTTTCCTGACGGCGTGCAGTCGGACGGGCCGGACCACCTCGTAGGCCTTCACCGCCTCAAAGTCTCGGCCGCGTCTTTCTGTGGAGACGCAACACACAGACCCTCAGTGACCAGGCGGCGCTTCACGCTGCGCCGGGCAGCGGCGGCTGGGTTAGGTTTCACAGATGTAGTGGCAAGGATTGGCTTTTCGTGTGTGTGTGTGTGTGTGTGTGTGTGTGTGTGTGTGTGTGTGTGTGTGTGTGTGTGTGTGTGTGTGTGTGTGTGTGTGTGTGTGTGGTCTCTCCAAAGGCAGTGAGATCAAGCTACAGCACCTCTGAAGCTCTCATGAATGCGCCCCGTCTTGTTGGCTCAGCGGCCCGAGGCTCCGACATGTTCAGACCAGGCGTCCGGGAAAGAATGCAACTAGTCGTGAATCAAGCTTCCTTTTGCAAATTACGCAAAATGTAATGAAAGCAGCAAAAGGTGAGGGCAGCAAATGAGCCAATAGCTCAGAATGACCCCAGACGGGCCCCGAGCCTCAGGTTGAGAACCTCCGCTCTATGGCCCCTAAAGACCATGAGACCCGAAGCTGCAGCGGTTTCTTAACAAAGCGTCTTCAAACTGGACCGTAGAGATGAGTTCTGCTCAGCGAGGCCCGTCACTGATGCTGACGTCTCCACGGCGCAAACCAACATCATGATTCTGTGCTTAACCACGACATTCATACGCTACAGACGCCCCACCTCACAGACGCCCCACATCACAGACGCTCCACCTCAGACGCCCCACATCACAGACGCCCCACCCCTCAGACGCCCCACATCACAGACGCCCCACCTCACAGACGCCCCACATCACAGACGCCCCACCTCACAGACGCCCCACCTCTCAGACGCTCCACCTCTCAGACGCTCCACCTCACAGACGCTCCACCTCACAGACGCTCCACCTCTCAGACGCTCCACCTCTCAGACGCCCCACCTCGCAGACGCCCCACCTCGCAGACGCCCCACCTCGCAGACGCCCCACCTCGCAGACGCTCCACCTCAAAGGAACACAGCAAAAGTAAAGTCTGCTGTGTTTTTTTAAAGATAATATTCCTCTGAATAAACTATTGAATAGAACATCAGAGGTGAGAGCAGAAAAGCGTGTGCACACACACAGTGTTTGCTATACAATGTAAATGTTATTTTACTGTAATTGTCCGCTTAAACAAATGAGCTCTTTAGTTCCAGTCATCTTAAGACTGCATGGAAACAAAACTACTTTTATTATTGAGATGTGTTTCATCAGTTCCTGGTTTTGAACTTGAAGGGTTTCTCTGAGAGGTTCCACTGAGAGGTTCCTCTGAAGGGTTCTTCTGAAGGGTTCCACTGAGAGGTTCCTCTGAAGGGTTCCACTGAGAGGTTCCTCTGAAGGGTTCTTCTGAAGGGTTCCACTGAAGGGTTCCACTGAGAGGTTCCACTGAGAGGTTCCTCTGAAGGGTTCTTCTGAAGGGTTCCACTGAGAGGTTCCACTGAGAGGTTCCTCTGAAGGGTTCCTCTGAAGGGTTCCTCCAGCTCCTCGCAGCTCCGGGACCCAAACACGGTCACCTCCCGGTCAGCTGAACGCCGCCTTGAAGGAAATGACTACGTCTCCCACCATGCATCACGTTCACCTGGCCAGGTACGCGCTGGCACCTGAGGAGGGCGGCGGCTTTGTTGTGATCCCGAGTCCGGCTTCTGAGGTGTCACAACACCAGAAACGCGTCTGTAGGCGACGCCCCGCGGGCCGGGTGCGTCTACCCGACGGTAACGGGCCGGAAGCGGGCGCGTTCACGCGACGGAACCGGGCGCGTTCACGCGACGGTAACGGGCCGCGTTCACGCGATGGAACCGGGCGTGTTTACGCAGTCCCGGCCGCAGGAAGAGCTCGCTGCCCGGCAGCAGCAGGGGACACCGGGCAGGAGGAAGGCGCGCGGTCGCTCTTTAGGGTTCCTTTGGTCCGTAGTCCGTAGTGCAACCGTTCTGCACCAGACTTTTCTTTTTGCTCGTGCACGATGATGAGTTATGATGTTAACATGCCGGCAGCCTGCAGCATCACGTCACGCGCTCTAAACACTTCTTTCACTTAAATGCTTCAAACAGACCCGGCTTCAGTTATTCCTCAGCCGGGAGCAGGTAACCGTATCCGGGGACTCACCTGCGGCGCTCAGGGTGAGGAGGACCCACAGCAGGGTCAGGAGCGTGCCCGTCATGGTCCGCGCGCACACGGTCTCACCGGAACAGATCAGGTCGAGTCCCGCCGGTCACGACTTTTATGCGTCTACCTGTACCCAGCGAGGCCACGCCCCTTCCCTTTTGCTCCTGAGGCCGTCACAGCTTCACTTCCTCAATGACGACAGACCCAGCGCGCGCGCGGCCCGGGCTCCTCTGGAGGAACGCAGGAGGGACCCCGGCGGAGCCTCACCTGCGGGCCCAGAGCCTCACCTGCGGGCCCAGAGCCTCACCTGCGGGCCCAGAGCCTCATTGCGGGTGGGTCATGAAACACACGCCGACTTTCAGACCTTGTTTCTGCTGGATACGAAGCTTCAGCCGCTTCTTCTTCTTCTGTTCAGCAGCGGGTTGACTTACAGAACTTGAGCCACACGGTAAATTCCCACACGCGCACGCGGCCGTCAACGCGTCATAAGGCTCCACAAGGGGGATGGAGCTCCTCTTCAGGCGGCGCGGATGCGTCTAACCCCCGGCGGCCCGGGGCCAGAGAGAGAGAGAGAGAGAGAGAGGAAGACAATGCGGCAGTGTGAGGAGGCACGCGGGGACGTGTGAGGACAGAGGCGCGTGAACCCGCTGGTCCTGCTGCGTGGAGCAGCTTTCATGTTGCCATGTTTGATCGTAAATTATCATAATAAATAATATTCACACAGTGAGCAAAGCAAAGCTCGCGGATCGATGACAAAGACAACAGAACTCTCTCTGGACTCTGAGTCAGATACAGACCGCCCGCTGAGTCCGTGACCTCCTATTGTTTCTATGACGTCAGACATAGGTCAATTAAGTTCAGTTTATTTTATGTAGCCCAACATCACAAATACAAGTTTGCCTCGGAGGTCTTTACAGTCTGTAACATAACATTCTGTCCCAGGACCTGATATCGGATCAGGAAAAACAGGGGGAACAGGAAGAGCCTTCAGGAGAGCAACAGAGGAGGATCCCTCTAAAGATGGATGGACAGAAGAATAGATGCCATGTGACCCTGATAGGTCATGACCTTTAAGGGTCTGCGTGCATGAATCAAATGCAAAGGGGAGCTGTGCTCATCCTGAAGTTGATGAAGGACTTCATTTTCCACTTCATAGAGGTCATGTATCACCTGGATTCCACGTGTGTTCCACTCTTTATAACCAGGTCGACACAGGAAGGAATACAACTGGTTATTAACAATCAATCAGTGCATAAAAAGAGTATTTTCTATTGATCGAAACACTTCTTTACACTGATCCATGTGCTTAGAATGTTACTCACAATAAAGTTATTTAAGGAAGGTGCACTTGATAATGAGTTACATGACCAATACAACTGTTCAGTTGTATTGGCCAGAAAAACTTGAACTTGTGTTTAACCTTTAACCTTTAAACTTTAACTTGTGCCCTCTGGTTGAGGACAGGACCCAGGCCCTTAAGGGGCTGCGTGGGGCCCTCTGGTTGAGGACAGGACCCAGGCCCTTAAGGGGCTGGGTGGGGCCCTCTGGTTGAGGACAGGACCCAGGCCCTTAAGGGGCTGCGTGGGGCCCTCTGGTTGAGGACAGGACCCAGGCCCTTAAGGGGCTGCGTGGGGCCCTCTGGTTGAGGACAGGACCCGAGCCTCTGGACTGAGCTGACCCTCGCCCTCTGAACAATGGCCTCACTGTGAGCGCTCTCACACCACAAGTCTCAGCCTATGGGTTCATGTTTCATCCTATAGGACAAAACAAGTCGTAGGAGTTGCAGACTGGCGCTGCTCATGCTGACCCTGTCGTTCCCTACAGGGACACAATCTGCCGGCCTCGTTCGTTCAACTATGCATCGCAATTTAGTATTTATTTCTATGTCATACTGTATTATGACATTTATTTTGGACATTCCTATGGCATACCCTTTCTCATGATATGTTGTATGACACACCCGTGGTTCTCTCTCTCTTTTCTTTCTTTCTTGGGATTATTGCCCCAATTCACAACATGTCTACACACATACTGACCATCTCTACTAATATTTTCTCCTCTTATTATCTTGAAAAGGTAAAACCAGTCGCTTTGTTCATTTCATTCATTTGTTTCTGAACACACGTGTTGAATACTTTATAAAGGAGACCAAATAAACTTGTTGAGGGGAGTTCTGTCTCTGAATGTCTGGCAGTCTTTCCTCTCATCAGAACCAGACCAAGATCCTGGCTCCCCCATGTGGCTCAAAGGTGAACTGCACACATACATGTTGAGGGGAATAAGATGAGCTTCTGTTCCAGTAGATATCACTATGTTCCCAGTAGTGTTCCCAGTAGATATTACCATGTTCCCAGTAGATATCACCATGTTCCCAGTAGATATTACCATGTTCCCAGTAGTGTTCTCAGTAGATATCACCATGTTCCCAGTAGTGTTCCCAGTAGATATTACCATGTTCCCAGTAGTGTTCCCAGTAGATATCACCATGTTCCCAGTAGTGTTCCCAGTAGATATTACCATGTTCCCAGTATATATCTCCATGTTCTCAGTACATGTTCCCAGTATATATCTCCATGTTCCCAGTACATGTTCCCAGTATATATCTCCATGTTCTCAGTACATGTTCCCAGTACATGTTCCCAGTATATATCTCCATGTTCTCAGTACATGTTCCCAGTATATATCTCCATGGATCCTTAAGACAATTAGTTTTTGTATTGTAAGGTTTCTAAAATGTTTAAATGTGCAGTTGAGGCATAATAATAGTAATAATATATATCTTTCTAAAATGTGTTAGTTTGTGTATTCTGTATATTTCCATAACTGAAATCTGAACATTGTAAAGCCAGGCTCACCATGTTGATACTTTATGGTGGTTGATACTATGGCATACTATTTTATGACTTATGACACTTTTATATGGCATTCCTTAACGTTTACAACGTTACATTTTCATGTCGTACTGAACTATGAGCATCATTATTTCTGACATTTGATGACATCACTTCCTGTGGAGTTCAACCCATTGTTGTAGTGGTGAGTCAGAACCATCATGAGGACACACACACACACACACACACACACACACACACACACACACACACACACACACACACACACACACACACACCTCTGAGTTCTTCTTCTTTAAATATGGCTCAGTCATAAAAAAAAGCCCATAACATTACTATGCCATTACTATGCTAGGGCTATTTTATGACTTTATATGACATATATACAGAGATGGGCAGTATTTCTATTCCTTGTATTTGATAGGGCCGATAAAAAAATCAAACGTAATGTGTGTTGAAATACTTTCCAGTGGAGTCATTTTGTATTTAAAGTACTCAAAATACTTTCTCCACAAATCAAAAAACAGTTCACTTATCAATCTCCTGTTTGTTTGATTTAACACAACCCTCCCCTCTTCAGCTTCGGCTGAGAGACTGTTCTCGTTTGCAGGAATAATATTCCATTCACACAGGAGGCAGTTAACACCAACAATATTAGAAAAGTTAGTTGTTCTTAAAGGAAACTAAACTTGCTACTCAGTGGTTGAGTCTCAAGAACCAAAATGGAAGGATCATTATGCCATGAAGATGTCAGTGTGAACCTGTATGAGATACTTAACACTGTAATATAGAACTATGTGACCTACCATGCCACTGGCCAATGTAAGAGATAAAGAAGTAGACTACCATGCCACTGGCCAATGTAAGAGATAAAGAAGTAGACTACCATGCCACTGGCCAATGTAAGAGATAAAGAAGTAGACTACCATGCCACTGGCCAATGTAAGAGAGAAAGAAGTAGACTACCATGCCACTGGCCAATGTAAGAGATAAAGAAGTAGACTACCATGCTACTGGCCAATGTAAGAGATAAAGAAGTAGACTACCATGCCACTGGCCAATGTAAGAGATAAAGAAGTAGACTACCATGCCACTGGCCAATGTAAGAGATAAAGAAGTAGACTACCATGCTACTGGCCAATGTAAGAGAGTAAGAAGTAGACTACCATGCCACTGGCCAATGTAAGAGAGAAAGAAGTAGACTACCATGCTACTGGCCAATGTAAGAGAGAAAGAAGTAGACTACCATGCCACTGGCCAATGTAAGAGAGAAAGAAGTAGACTACCATGCCACTGGCCAATGTAAGAGAGAAAGAAGTAGACTACCATGCTACTGGTCAATGTTAGAGAGAAAGAAGTAGACTACCATGCCACTGGCCAATGTAAGAGAGAAAGAAGTAGACTACCATGCTACTGGTCAATGTAAGAGAGAAAGAAGTAGACTACCATGCTACTGGCCAATGTAAGAGAGAAAGAAGTAGACTACCATGCCACTGGCCAATGTAAGAGATAAAGAAGTAGACTACCATGCCACTGGCCAATGTAAGAGATAAAGAAGTAGACTACCATGCCACTGGCCAATGTAAGAGATAAAGAAGTAGACTACCATGCTACTGGCCAATGTAAGAGATAAAGAAGTAGACTACCATGCTACTGGCCAATGTAAGAGAGAAAGAAGTAGACTACCATGCCACTGGCCAATGTAAGAGAGAAAGAAGTAGACTACCATGCCACTGGCCAATGTAAGAGAGAAAGAAGTAGACTACCATGCTACTGGTCAATGTTAGAGAGAAAGAAGTAGACTACCATGCCACTGGCCAATGTAAGAGAGAAAGAAGTAGACTACCATGCTACTGGTCAATGTAAGAGAGAAAGAAGTAGACTACCATGCTACTGGCCAATGTAAGAGAGAAAGAAGTAGACTACCATGCCACTGGTGAAGCTAAGAGAGAAAGAAGTAGACTACCATGCTACTGGTCAATGTTAGAGAGAAAGAAGTAGACTACCATGCTACTGGTCAAGGTAAGAGAGAAAGACGTAGACTACCATGCTACTGGTCAAGGTAAGAGAGAAAGAAGTAGACTACCATGCTACTGGTCAAGGTAAGAGAGAAAGAAGTAGACTACCATGCTACTGGTCAATGTTAGGGAGAAAGAAGTAGACTACCATGCTACTGGTCAAGGTAAGAGAGAAAGACGTAGACTACCATGCCACTGGTCAATGTTAGAGAGAAAGAAGTAGACTACCATGCTACTGGTCAAGGTAAGAGACAAAGAAGTAGACTACCATGCTACTGGTCAATGTTAGAGAGAAAGAAGTAGACTACCATGCTACTGGTCAAGGTAAGAGAGAAAGACGTAGACTACCATGCTACTGGTCAAGGTAAGAGAGAAAGAAGTAGACTACCATGCTACTGGTCAAGGTAAGAGAGAAAGAAGTAGACTACCATGCTACTGGTCAAGGTAAGAGAGAAAGAAGTAGACTACCATGCTACTGGTCAAGGTAAGAGAGAAAGAAGTAGACTACCATGCTACTGGTCAAGGTAAGAGAGAAAGAAGTAGACTACCATGCTACTGGTCAAGGTAAGAGAGAAAGAATTAGACTACCATGCTACTGGTCAAGGTAAGAGAGAAAGAAGTAGACTACCATGCTACTGGTCAATGTAAGAGAGAAAGAAGTAGACTACCATGCTACTTGTCAATGTTAGAGAGAAAGAAGTAGACTACCATGCTACTTGTCAATGTTAGAGAGAAAGAAGTAGACTACCATGCTACTGGCCAATGTAAGAGAGAAAGAAGTAGACTACCATGCTACTGGCCAATGTAAGAAAGAAAGAAGTAGACTACCATGCTACTGGCCAATGTTAGAGAGAAATAAGTAGACTACCATGCTACTGGTCAAGGTAAGAGAGAAAGAAGTAGACTACCATACAACTGGTCAAGGTAAGAGAGAAAGACGTAGACTACCATGCTACTGGTCAATGTTAGAGAGAAAGAAGTAGACTACCATGCTACTGGTCAAGGTAAGAGAGAAAGAAGTAGACTACCATGCTACTGGTCAATGTAAGAGAGAAAGAAGTAGACTACCATGCTACTGGTCAATGTTAGAGAGAAAGAAGTAGACTACCATGCTACTGGCCAATGTAAGAGAGAAAGAAGTACACTACCATGCTACTGGCCAAGGTAAGAGAGAAAGACGTAGACTACCATGCTACTGGCCAATGTAAGAGAGAAAGAAGTAGACTACCATGCTACTGGTCAATGTTAGAGAGAAAGAAGTAGACAACCATGCTACTGGTCAAGGTAAGAGACAAAGAAGTAGACTACCATGCTACTGGTCAATGTTAGAGAGAAAGAAGTAGACTACCATGCTACTGGTCAATGTTAGAGAGAAAGAAGTAGACTACCATGCCACTGGTCAAGGTAAGAGAGAAAGAAGTAGACTACCATGCTACTGGTCAAGGTAAGAGAGAAAGAAGTAGACTACCATGCTACTGGCCAATGTAAGAGAGAAAGAAGTAGACTACCATACCACTGGTCAATGTAAGAGAGAAAGACGTAGACTACCATGCTACTGGCCAATGTTAGAGAGAAATAAGTAGACTACCATGCCACTGGCCAATGTAAGAGAGAAAGAAGTACACTACCATGCCACTGGCCAATGTAAGAGAGAAAGAAGTACACTACCATGCTAATGGCCAATGTTAGAGAGAAAGAAGTAGACTACCATGCTACTGGTCAAGGTAAGAGAGAAAGAAGTAGACTACCATGCCACTGGCCAATGTAAGAGAGAAAGAAGTAGACTACCATGCTACTGGCCAATGTAAGAGAGAAAGAAGTAGACTACCATGCTACTGGTCAATGTTCGAGAGAAAGAAGTAGACTACCATGCTAATGGCCAATGTTAGAGAGAAAGAAGTAGACTACCATGCTACTGGTCAATGTTAGAGAGAAAGAAGTAGACTACCATGCTAATGGCCAATGTTAGAGAGAAAGAAGTAGACTACCATGCTACTGGTCAATGTAAGAGAGAAAGAAGTAGACTACCATGCTACTGGCTAATGTAAGAGAGAAAGAAGTAGACTACCATGCTACTGGTCAATGTTAGAGAGAAAGAAGTAGACTACCATGCTAATGGTCAATGTTAGAGAGAAAGAAGTAGACTACCATGCCACTGGCCAATGTAAGAGAGAAAGAAGTAGACTACCATGCTACTGGTCAATGTAAGAGAGAAAGAAGTAGACTACCATGCTACTGGCCAATGTAAGAGAGAAAGAAGTAGACTACCATGCCACTGGTGAAGGTAAGAGAGAAAGAAGTAGACTACCATGCTACTGGCCAATGTAAGAGAGAAAGAAGTAGACTACCATACCACTGGTCAATGTAAGAGAGAAAGACGTAGACTACCATGCTACTGGCCAATGTTAGAGAGAAATAAGTAGACTACCATGCCACTGGCCAATGTAAGAGAGAAAGAAGTACACTACCATGCCACTGGCCAATGTAAGAGAGAAAGAAGTACACTACCATGCTAATGGCCAATGTTAGAGAGAAAGAAGTAGACTACCATGCTACTGGTCAAGGTAAGAGAGAAAGAAGTAGACTACCATGCCACTGGCCAATGTAAGAGAGAAAGAAGTAGACTACCATGCTACTGGCCAATGTAAGAGAGAAAGAAGTAGACTACCATGCTACTGGTCAATGTTCGAGAGAAAGAAGTAGACTACCATGCTAATGGCCAATGTTAGAGAGAAAGAAGTAGACTACCATGCTACTGGTCAATGTTAGAGAGAAAGAAGTAGACTACCATGCTAATGGCCAATGTTAGAGAGAAAGAAGTAGACTACCATGCTACTGGTCAATGTAAGAGAGAAAGAAGTAGACTACCATGCTACTGGCTAATGTAAGAGAGAAAGAAGTAGACTACCATGCTACTGGTCAATGTTAGAGAGAAAGAAGTAGACTACCATGCTAATGGCCAATGTTAGAGAGAAAGAAGTAGACTACCATGCTACTGGTCAATGTAAGAGAGAAAGAAGTAGACTACCATGCCACTGGCCAATGTAAGAGAGAAAGAAGTAGACTACCATGCTACTGGCCAATGTAAGAGAGAAAGAAGTAGACTACCATGCTACTGGTCAAGGTAAGAGAGAAAGAAGTAGACTACCATGCTACTGGCCAATGTAAGAGAGAAAGAAGTAGACTACCATGCTACTGGCCAATGTAAGAAAGAAAGAAGTAGACTACCATGCTACTGGCCAATGTAAGAGAGAAAGAAGTAGACTACCATGACACTGGCCAATGTAAGAGAGAAAGAAGTAGACTACCATGCTACTGGCCAATGTAAGAGAGAAAGAAGTAGACTACCATGCTACTGGTCAAGGTAAGAGAGAAAGAAGTAGACTACCATGCTACTGGCCAATGTAAGAGAGAAAGAAGTAGACTACCATGCTACTGGCCAATGTAAGAAAGAAAGAAGTAGACAACCATGCTACTGGCCAATGTAAGAGAGAAAGAAGTAGACTACCATGCTACTGGCCAATGTAAGAAAGAAAGAAGTAGACTACCATGCTACTGGCCAATGTAAGAGAGAAAGAAGTAGACTACCATGACACTGGCCAATGTAAGAGAGAAAGAAGTAGACTACCATGCTACTGGCCAAGGTAAGAGAGAAAGAAGTAGACTACCATGCTACTGGTCAATGTAAAGGTCAAAGTGCTCTTTCCACCGCCCGACGATGTCCACAGTCCGGGTCAGCAGTCTCCCCCCCCCCCCAACCCCTTCGGTGAGAACAGCCTGGGGTAGGCCCTGCTTTCCCTTCCTGAGCCGCCGGATGGTTTGCCAGAACCTCCTTGAGGCCAACCGATTCACGGGGTTCACCAGAGCTTTGTGTACATTATATAATTATATACACAAAAAAAAAAATATATATATATATATATATATATATATATATATAGTCCAAACCTGAATGGTCCGTTGTGCCCATTTCTGCATATATATATACTGAATTTTATACATGCTTTTTGATGACTTTTTAACATACTATCGTGTTGTTATTAGACAATGACCTTTTTATTACTTACTTAGTAATACAAAATTCAAATTCAGTATAGTATATCATATACATTCATAAAAAAGCCCCAGCATAGTAACCAAAAAACTTTTTGGACCTACTAATTTTAACAGGCTTACTTGTGATTCCCAGAGTGTTAAAAAGTAGGTTGGGGTCTAGAGCTTTCAGTTATC
Organism: Taurulus bubalis; assembly: GCF_910589615.1. Lineage (NCBI taxonomy): Eukaryota > Metazoa > Chordata > Actinopteri > Perciformes > Cottidae > Taurulus > Taurulus bubalis. The sequence continues at coordinate 27,759,991 of NC_136596.1, forward strand.
GGGCTCCTCTTCTGTGGAATCAGCTTCCACTTTCAGTTCGGGGGGCAGACAGTCACCTCATTTAAGAGTAGACTTAAGACTTTCCTCTTTGATGGCACTTATAGTTAGGGCTGTTTCAGGCTTATAGTTAGGGCTGGCTCAGGTTTGCCCTGGTCCAGCCCCTAGATATGCTGCTATAGGCCTAGACTGCTGGGGGACATCTTAGGATACACTGAGCTCCTCCTTTCCTTCTCTTCCTCTTTTGCTCCTCCTCTCCTCTTCACCTCTTCTTTCTCTCCTTCTGGATAAATGATTGTCTCTTCAATGCATATTACAAACTCTACTTTCTTTTTTCATGGATTCGTGGCTGCCTGGCCCTGCTGATGCAACCATGGCCCTGCTGATGCAACTGGCCTGGAGCCGTCCTGCCAGCTGCCATGGCCCTGCTTTCTCCTCCCACTGCCCCTGGGATGCCCCTCCTCTTTACCTCCTTCTGCTTAATGGATCTCATTATATGAATAGTTTCTGTCACATTCATATAATGTGCTGTAACTCTATTACGTTATTCATTCTGGCCACATGACATCTATTGCTTCTGTCCATCCGGGGAGAGGGATCCTCCTCTGTTGCTCTCCCTCAGGTTTATTCTCCTGTTTTCCCTGTGAAAGGGTTTATTCTTTATTGGGGGAGTTGTTCCTAATCCGATGTGAGGTCCCGGGACAGGGATGTCATGTGTACAGATTGTAAAGCCCTCCGAGGCAAACTTGTATTTGTGATGTTGGGCTATATAAAATAAACTGAATTGAATTGATTGAAAAATTATAGGTAAAACAAAAATCAATATAATTTTTTTCTTTATGGACATACTTTTTTTTTAAACAATAGGTTTAAAAATGTCCATAAAGAAAAAAAAATCATAAAATAGTAAATGTATGGTAAATATATACCACATACAGTATAAGTAAATGTATAGTATAAAAAGCCAGTAAAAGTCAGTAAAAAAGCGAATACAAAACCTAATTGTATTGTTATATTCATAGTGTAGTCTGCCATATAATGGCATTAAGAAAGTCATATCTTCAACCAAAATTGTCTCGTCTAGTGCCGAACAAGAGAAGAACCAGCGGCCGAGCCAGAGTCCTTCTGCAAGTCTTTATTCATGTAAATACTGTTACAAACATTCTGGCTCTGGTACAGTAGTGTAGCTCCAATAGCTAGAACATCACAGAAAAAAAAGCTTGCAAATAAATAAACATTGCTGCTGCTTTACAGAAATGCAATTTTTCTCTTTTTTGTTTTGTTTCTTTTAATCTTTAGAGACATTAAGAGTTAACGTTTCAGTTACATTCAAAATGAGTGCACTTATAAATACCCCGCTGCCGCCGCCGTTTCCTCGGTTAGCTTCGCTGTGTCACGCTAGCCTACAATCCCTGACACACTATGGAGGGAAAATATCACACACACACTTTAAATTATCTTGTGCTCTAGCTGTGTATAGACTGTGTGTGTGTGTATATATACATACACACACACACACACACACACACACACACACACACATCAATGTAATTTTACACAGTCGGCTTCCTACATTCCACATGAAAGACTCTCGCGTTGCTTTCTACTGGCTGCCTATGGGCCCACCCGAACACACACAACCATTAGAAGTATATACCTTTACATAGTTTTCTATATATTTTATCTATACGTGTATTGTTATATATCCAGCTGGTTTTCGTTTGAACACGGAGTACATAAGTTGTAATCGCACGCCACGCACACACCACACTAGCAGTAAGAACAGCAAAGCACGCGGCTGCAGAGAAAGCCATGTTGAAAGTCCCAAACAAAATGGCTGCCGTTGTCCCTGTTGCTCTTCAGTATCAGAATCATAAAAAGTCTAGTCGTAGTAGTAAGGCCAAGCTGAGATTCACTGATGAGGTCAGGCCTTATGGAATACGCTCTGGGTTTAAGCTGCGGATACAGTGGCACATAAACCAATAAACATTCACAGAGACGCAGGAGGTGGTGCCTCCGGCTGTCTGCGCTGGAGTGGATGGCCGATGGAAACAGCTCGTTGCTACATGCTAAAGCCCCACAGCACACGGGAAGCGTTCATTGTTGAGATATTTCTTATCTCACTGAATTCAACCAATGAGCTCACATGTGTTTTACATGGAGCTGTGTGTGGCTGCAGGAGCATACGCACCACTAATATAAAGAACAAAAACACGTTGTCACTTCATCCCTGTGAGAAGCATACATATGCAGAACCCGAGCCACATGAACACTCTGAGCCAACGACAATCAACCCGTTGACATGAGGCGTTAAAGGAAATATGTCATAACGTTTGAGTGGCGTCTTGGTGTGACCCTCAGGAGGCGGTGCTCTAAAGCTTCACATCTTCAAGACTGCACATTCAAAACAACATTCACTTTAATTCACATTCACTCTTCTCCACAGAGGACAGGCCAGAAGAAGCTCCTCACGTTTCAGTTTGAGTTTGTGTTGGTTCATCTGTACGGAAGCTCAGAGAGGCCAAAAAAACATTCTTGTGACCAGAATGGTTTTCTGAACAAACAATAATCTGTAATAAAGAAAGTACATTTTTTTTCCCATCTGTTTCACCCAGCAGATTATGAAAAATAAATAAATAACGCAGTTGCCTCTCGGGAGCCTCTGCAGTCGAATGAGATCTCAGCAGTTTTACTATTCAAAGTACCTACAACTCAAAACAGTAGGTAATCAAGAATATATCCACAACATTTGGCGAGGTCCATGCCAGTGTTTCCACGGTTTATCCCATCACCTTTCATCTAATGCATGTCGACCATTTTCTGCAGCCGAGCCTTCGTTTTCAGATCTTGCTTATCTTTTGGTCAAACCCACATTTTAAGTTTTTCCGAACTGATTTAGCAGAAAACGGGAAGCAAAGAATATGTTTTTTTTTTGTAGTAAATGGGATAAATCATGTAACACCAGTACAGTCGTTTAACGGAACCACCGCGATGTCACTGTTTATTTAGTGTTATTATAAGCACCATTCAAATGGGATTTTGTGTATGAATACACAATAAAAATATCAAATTACTGCAAAACATTAAAATAAGAAAAATCTTACTAAAAGAACCACATTTCATGTTTCCACCTGTGAACAGGAAGGTGATCTGGTGACCTTGGAACAGTAATCCTGATAATATATTTTCCATTCATGTAAAAGCCCCTCCTTCCTATTGATAATGACTAAATTATTAACATTCATCACATTTATAAGTAAGAAGAACTGTCACCCATTCACAGATGTGTTTTCCAGATGCTGCTACATGTAAACGGTGTGCATGAGGATGCATGTGATCACGGTAAACGTCTATCTGGCATTTCATTCACGGGAATGTACCAACAGAATTATGATATTGTTTTAGAGGTTTCTGAAAGGCTGCATCTGCGTTTGTCGGTTGATGTAAATTCTAAAATAATGATTTACCTTAACCGAGTCAGGCCTTTCCTTGAAAGTTAACTTGAAGTTCATATTAGAGTCCAGTGGAAAGAAAACACTGAAAACATTTACCGGACAGAAAAACATTACTATGCTGCAGACCACAAAATATGACAGTTAAGATATGATGCATTATTAAATAAACTCTTCATATCAGAATTGAAAGCTCCAGACTTTATGTAAATGGGGCCCAGTCCCAATGTCCCCCCAAGGGCCCAGTCCCAATGTCCCCCCAAGGACCCAGTCCCAATGTCCCCATAAGGGCCCAGTCCCAATGTCCCCCAAGGGCCCAGTCCCAATGTCCCCCCAAGGACCCAGTCCCAATGTCCCCATAAGGGCCCAGTCCCAATGTCCCCCCAAGGGCCCAGTCCCAATGTCCCCCAAGGGCCCAGTCCCAATGTCCCCCCAAGGACCCAGTCCCAATGTCCCCATAAGGGCCCAGTCCCAATGTCCCCCAAGGGCCCAGTCCCAATGTCCCCCTAAGGGCCCAGTCCCAATGTCCCCATAAGGGCCCAGTCCCAATGTCCCCCCAAGGACCCAGTCCCAATGTCCCCATAAGGGCCCAGTCCCAATGTCCCCCCAAGGGCCCAGTCCCAATGTCCCCCAAGGGCCCAGTCCCAATGTCCCCCTAAGGGCCCAGTCCCAATGTCCCCCAAGGGCCCAGTCCCAATGTCCCCATAAGGGCCCAGTCCCAATGTCCCCATAAGGGCCCAGTCCCAATGTCCCCCTAAGCCCTAAACCCTGACCCCTCAGGGACTCACTGCGTCAGCTGGTGAATGTGTGAGTGTGAGAGGCTTTAGGGCTTGATGGTGTGAATATGAACGGGACGGCACTTTGCTGCAACATCTCACGTGACTACATTAAGAAATATTGTGTACAATTGTACCCTGTGGACCCTAAAGTCTGTGAGTCCTGAAGGTGGAGGTTGGGACTGGAGCCCAAAGTCTGTGAGTCCTGAAGGTGGAGGTTGGGACTGGACCCCAAAGTCTGCTGTCTTGGTTCGGACTACGGAGCCTCCGTGTTGAAAATGTCCGTTTTGCACATTGTGATTGGTTGATGCCCTTTTTTGGTTGATGCCTATGAACGCAAGCTCGGAAAGATGTTGCTTTCTCACTGTGTAATATTACTGAGTAATATTTGCGCTCTGTGTGAAAGTAAACGGTGTTTCAAGGCCTAACGTTGCTTGTTCATTCAACAGGCCCGCGTGTCCAAATTCCACCGAATTCGACGGCGCACTCCCTTTGGTCCCCAGCTATACGGCCAGCGAGTGTGAAGTCGATCGAGAACAAAATAATCGCCCTCATGTAAGGAGCTAACGGGGACGTTCACGTTGATGTATTAGTGACTATCGGTGCCCGTATTCGGCCTGAAGGAAGACAGTATTCAGACTGCAGCGACGGGTCGGAAAGCTTTTCTGTCGGAAAAGTGAAGTGCAAAAAATAGAAATAAAAAAAGAAGCTGCTGCGTCAACTCTTCACAGGGGTGTGTGTGTCAGCCAGATTCCCACACCGTCCTGTGGAGAGCTCTGTGTTGTGATTACAGGAGCAAGAGGGGAGAGGGGAAGAGAAACCAAGAGATGAAGCATAACAGAGGAAAAGAGGGAAAAGGGTTTCTCACATACATGATTTGATGGAGGAAATACAACAAGAACTAGCAGCATGGCAGAATGCAGTCAGGGGTCAGGGTTGGATGTGCAGATCCACGATCAGGGTTCAGGTCTCTAGTCTCAGCCCGTCTTAGTGGCTGAGACTCAAACACTAAAGATACGCTTGTTGCCCAAGTGTGAAAGTGAAATGTGTTGAGCTTCTAAACTTTCACCGGCTGCAATGACCCAAAGAAAGAAACACAAGCCGCTCCTGACAACGCGAGGAGAGTTTGGGTGTGTACGGTGTTGTCGGTTGAAGGCGGAGAACAGAAGCGTCCTGCTGTAGCGCCTCACTAGAGTCGGTGGTCGGTTTAAAGGTCGCGTGAGGTCAGGCTTCGTCCTGCTAGATGTAGACGGGCTGCTCCTGGGCGGTCAGCAGGCGGTACATGGCGGCGGGCATCGTCTTCATGTGGATCTGAGGACACAGCATTCAAGTCATGGAGCTATGAACACAAAATAACTTTGGGAATGGAATGGCAAACGCTTAGAGGATGACTGGATGACTGAGTTTGGGGTGTATGATGCTGGGACCACCTCATTCACACAGTACAGATTTTTCGGGATCACAATTTCTTTCATCTGGGTCGAGGTAAAATAAAGAATTGTGGCTGCTATTGGGTATTTAAAAATGTCCTCTACAAACCGGTTTGTACAGGATGTCCCGGGTTGCAGGAAGTGGCGATTCACTCTGACCAATCAGTGGCCTGTAATGTCTTAACTCAGCCTTCAGAGGTTCCACCAGAAACAAGCACCAGGTGCTCAAAGGTCTTTCCACAACTGTTGCTAACGGAAAACCTTTCAGCAGGTGGAGTCAGGCTATGCGGTGGAAACGAGGCGAGAACAGACTGACACTGACTGAGACGTCATGTTGCTGGAGGGGAACCGATTATTATTATTATTATTATTATTATTATAATAATAAGGCTGGGCGCATGAATGTACCGGGAAAACTTCTGGTCGTTAGATTTTAAAGGATGAGGTGTTTCTTATTTCTTATTGTCACAAAATTCCATGAAAAAACAAATTAACAAATATTAATTTAATAGCAAATTAAAAAAACTAAACCAACATGTGTTAGTCTTTCATTATCTTCTGACTCTCCTACCGTCTCTCAGGCCTGGATTTCTAATGAAGACATGTTTAAAAACAGCTCACAAATATATTGTTATCTTTTGTATTTTAAGTATTGATGTATATGTTCCTCTTCCTGGACTGGAGAACCCTGAGATCTCTGAGGACCGGTGCTGTAACACTGGGCTTGGCCGTGCGTGTCCAGTGGGCCTCACCTCTCCCACGGCGTTGGACAGGATGTGGACGATCTTCTCGTGCGGCGTGGCCACCACGCTCTGGCTGTTGATCTCGATGATGCGGTGACCCACTCGGACGCCGCCCCGCTCCGCGATGCCCCCGCGCATCAGGCTACAGATCTGTTGGTGGGGATGGATCAAGGATTTTAGGTGACAAATCAAATTTCACTGAATCACATTTCCTGGTAGTGCATAAAAACAGGATCACAGTGCTACCCACAATGCCGTTCTGGACGCTGAAGCCCAGCTGGTAGCGGAGGTCTGGCCGTCTGATGAGTACAGTGGTCACTGGGGGACATCTGACAATGTTCAGCTTGATCCCGGACTGGTTCTTCAGACCCTACATAAAGGAAAGCATCTGCTATCAGCTCAGGGTGGGGCAATATATATATCTATATATATATATATATATATATATATATATAGATATATATATATATGCGATGTACTGTATGCAAGATAGTCTATAAGTATCTTCATTCCTGGCGTCCGTTATTAAACATAATCCCGTGCACATACCTTGATGATGCTCTGACAGGTGGACAGTGGCAGTCCCACCAGACTGGTCCCATTAATGGACATTATCTGGTCTCCTATGTTCAGTCTGCTGGACCGCTCAGCCGGCCCAGCATGCATCATGTTGGCGATGATGACGGTGGGCAGGATGGAGCCCCACCCACTCTCCACAATGACCACGCCCAGAATCTCCCCCTTCGCCTTCTCCACGGACACCTGAGCAACGCAAAACAAACTGTCAAAATCAAATGTATAACAGATTACCGGGTACTAACGTGTTGAATGAGCGAGTCACAGCCCCGCTTACGTCTTTGCAGTTCTCCGACTTGGAGAAGTGGATGAGGTCATCATTGTACATGTCCTGAGTGTTGAGCAAGTCACTGTACTCCTTCTGGCTCAGGTCCTCGGGGTTAATGCCGTTGGCCCGTAAGAATTCCTGGTAGGCCACGCTGAAGGCCTGCCCGATGGACTGGGCTATCAACTGGGCCTAGAGGACAGGACGGGGGAACTTGTAACCATTATTTATATCATCGTACGGCCAACTCAAGCTCTTTTCAACTAACTGTAGTTGATAGAACAGCTGATCACGCGGTCAAAATAACACAACAAAAAATGCGCACAAAAAAAGGCACCCTCTGACTTTGCTGTTGGACTCACATCCTCGGACTCAAACACGTGGCATATCATCTTGTACTGGCGCTTGCTCTCTTGACCCGGGTCTGAGGCCTCCACGCTCTCCTGGGAGTCGGCACGAGGCATCCGGCGCCGGGCCATCAGGACCACGATGTTGCCAATGTCGGCAATGTAGGAGATGGTCCGCAAAGGGTGGTCCATCATGGTCTCCTGGAAGGGACAGAACCCAGAACAGTCCTCGTGTCATCCAAAGTGGGCGAGGAACTAAGTACCTCACAAACTAAGCCACCGAGGTCGATAAAGTAATCGCACTACACGGGTCCTTTCTGGAAGTTACATCGTTCCCCTGAATGTATCTTGACTGATCTCTCCAAACTAGTTTTCCACTCGGCTGTTCACTAGGTAGCAATCCCTTCACACAGTTTTGGCACTCTAGCGGAATCCTGCAGACAGCGACCCGAGCGACTGTGTTCACCGGTTAGCGGCACGTGCAACTGTGCCGACGTCTACAGTGTGCTCGGCTACACCTGAACACGTCCGTGTTATCTTTACATCATGATGCGACAGGAAAAGGCCCTAAAGCGAGTACCTGGGAGTCGGCGTTGAGCACTTTGATTCTCTGGGTGGAGATGAAGAGATCCACCTCCGTCATGGGCTGAGGCTCTCCCTCAGGGGCCTAGACGCACACACACACACACACACACACACACACACACACACACACACACACACACACACACACACACACACACACACACACACACACACACACACACACACCAAAACGATCATGAGCAGATGTCACTGACTGAACAGACATTCAGAGGTCAAGAGGTCAGTGACTGATCACAGGGAAGCAGTCCAGACATTAATTACACGTTTACACATTTAACGCAAATAGTAAATCCAGAATACTGCTGACCATTTCCAAAGAATGCCATAGTATTGCTTTTGGATAGTGAAAACTTATATTTCCCAACATGTTGAACTATTCCTTTCAGTCAGTTTGATTTTGAAAGCACACTAAAGTGCCACCATGTGCTTGTGCACAGACATTAGTAAAGTGTGCTCTCAAATGAACAGTTTCTGCACATGAATTAAGAGAACATAACACTATTACCATGAAGGAATCCATTTAACTGTGGTTACAACGGCCTGGGACTTCACTGCCAAGCGCTTGACAGTATCTTATTTTTGTCTGTAAATTGCTGCTACGTCGACACCAAATTAATAAAGTATATATTCATTCATAATTTGAGAGAACATTTTAGTAATTCCTGCACACAAATGGTTTATTTGAGGGTGGAACTTTGCTTGAGACAAGGGAGATGCAGTTGGGAGTCACCACAATGACTTTTCTACAGGAGGATTTCCATACTGCACTAAAATCAATGGAAAGAGGTGACTGCCAGGGAGATAATAATATCAAACAATCTAAATGTAATCTGTTTGCTGTCTGTAATGTAATGGGGAATATCTGTGGTTTGTTTTGAATGGACAGACTCATACACTGGTTTGGTACTTTAACGTGGCCAAAGGCTTTTACTCAACTTATTTCTAATGCAAAGCATTCCATTCGTCTGATTTATTCATGAATTCAATTTCAGCTCAATAACCAGAAAAATATGTTGGCGTTCGTTGTATATTTCTGCAAACCACAGATGTTTGCATTGGGTCAGTAAGTGATATAGAGCAACTGTTGAACGTTATGTGGTATGAATGATAATGACTAACTAACTAACTTTTTACTGCGGCAACTTAGAAATGTGTCTCACTCTTTGGTTCATGGCCAGCTGCATCCCCATCAGCCTTAGCTGTACTTTGTGGTTCGTGCTGATTAGCATGTTATCATGCTAACACGTTATACCAAGACGGCTAGCGACGTCAACCGTACGTCAACACAATTTGTCATTGTGAGCACGCTGACATTCTTATTTAGCTTGAAGCCTAATCATTACAACCACTGGCTCTTATTTGGACATCCCAGACTTCTGTTGGCCATCTGACTGTGTATGTTAGCAAACATAAAGGGAATGCATGTCGTCATCGTACATAGCATCGTTACAAACACAGAACCGGCAGCAGAGAGAGAAAGCACATTGAATGCAGCCACAAAGCCAGTCACAGTGGCACAGACATTACAGCTGTTTCCTGCATCCAGCAAACTGCACACCATCCACGACAAGCAGTTAACCAGAGTTTGTCAGAAGAAACTACGGTCTTCCAAATTATGTGGGGTAACAAAATGTCTGATTATGGAATGAAAGAAAATGGGGTAGGGACCGGAGACCAAAGGGAGAGGCCGTAACCCTGACAATACAAAACGCTGGATTCAGGAAAATGCCACCAAAGTGTTGGTCAGAATGACGGCAGGCTGAAGAGGACACAGAGGACGGGACAGTGAAACACACAAGACGGACACGGACAAAGACACAGGCAGAGGAAGGAGAGACGCTGCGCTCTGCGGTGAGGGAGGACGAGTCGGGGACGGAGGTACTGCACCTTCTTCCTGCTCTGGGCTAATTTCTGGGCCGTCTGCCAGGCATGGAATAAAGCAGACAGGAGAGTAATGGGTTAGAGCAGTGCACAGGAGAGACAGGGACGGGGTCAGGTATGTCGTGTGCACCGAACAGTGTTTCTGCTCACGTGGAACACCGAACAGTGTTTCTGTTCACGTGGAACACTGTACAGTGTTTCTGCTCACGTGGAACACTGTACAGTGTTTCTGCTCATATGGAACACTGTACAGTGTTTCTGTTCATATGGAACACTGTACAGTGTTTCTGCTCACGTGGAACACTGTACAGTGTTTCTGCTCACGTGGAACACTGTACAGTGTTTCTGTTCACGTGGAACACTGTACAGTGTTTCTGCTCATATGGAACACTGTACAGTGTTTCTGCTCACGTGGAACACTGAACAGTGTTTCTGCTCACGTGGAACACTGTACAGTGTTTCTGTTCATATGGAATAGTTCCGCTCGTGTAGTTTGTGCATTCTGTGTGTGATGGACGCCCCAGCAGCACAGCACATCCATATTGTATTCCAAGCCCCGCTTAGTTTTTTATTTCAACCACTTACTGAACCTGAAGATGTGTGAGACACCCTTCTGTTCTGCCCTCTGCATCGGCCTTTCAAATGTATGACGCCGTGTACACAAATAAAAAATTCATTACGGTGCCAGAGAAGGAGTGGGTAATAATCCGACATAATCAAGTAAAACGAAAAAATTGCAAGAACACATTTGCCACAAAAAGAGACAAAACGCACAACAGTTAAAACGGAACTTGATTAATGTAATTATTTTCTTCAAATTTTCTGTAGCTATCGCGATAATATCACTCTTTTGATAATCCTGTCGTGAAAATTGGATATTCTGACAGCGTTAATATATATATATTTTTTAAATAATAATAAATACTACTTATATTGTGTGTAATGTCCTTTTTTCAAGGCACTCCAGTGGCTTGCCTTCTGTGGTGATTATCACTATATGATTTGAACCATCTATCCGTTTTGGCATCATATTTCTGCATACAGTTAGAACAGGTTGCCTGTGATATTAAGCCTATGAAACATAAAGCCTTCAAATAAAATGATCTTCATTTGGAGTTGTACAGCTATACTAGAGATACACAATCCCAAACAGCCTAAAACCCCTCAAACAGCCACATCACGCTCCTTCCACAGAGACGGGCTGACCAGCCTCTGACTGTGTGTCTGTCCTGGCCTTCCTCAACCTATGGGCTCTACCATCCTCTACCATCCTCTACCATCCTCTACCATCCTCTACCATCCGCTACCATCCGCTACCTTCCTCTACCTATGGGCTCTACCATCCTCTACCTTCCTCTACCATCCTCTACCATCCTCTACCTTCCTCTACCTACGGGCTCTACCATCCTCTACCATCCTCTACCATCCTCTACCATCCTCTACCTATGGGCTCTACCATCCTCTACCATCCTCTACCATCCTCTACCTATGGGCTCTACCATCCTCTACCATCCTCTACGATCCGCTACCTTCCTCTACCTACGGGCTCTACCTTCCTCTACCATCCTCTACCATCCTCTACCATCCTCTACCTTCCTCTACCTTCCTCTACCATCCTCTACCATCCTCTACGATCCGCTACCTTCCTCTACCTACGGGCTCTACCTTCCTCTACCATCCTCTACCATCCTCTACCTTCCTCTACCATCCTCTACCATCCTCTACCATCCTCTACCATCCTCTACCTACGGGCTCTACCATCCTCTACCTTCCTCTACCTTCCTCTACCTTCCTCTACAATCCTCTACCTTCCTCTACCAGCAGGTGTCACTGTTGTATTCGGCTCAGGAACAGACGATGGTCTGAACAGCAGATGATCAGTATTTTAGCTTGGTAGATTTGATGGTGATGGTGATTGGTAGATGTGACGGGTGAGATTGGAGTGTAAGAGCTGAGGATTAATTATTTCATAGTCTGTCTTGGACTGTGTAACTACTTAGAAATGTGCTTATTCTACCTATAGAACCAAACCTGGGCCCTTTTCGTCAAGCAGGAAATGATGAGGACATTAATTGTGGTTTTCTGACGGTTGCAGATTTAAGTATTGGGCATCCAAACTACAGAAACAGCAACATTTGCTGGTCTTTATGTTTATTGCAATAATTATATAGGTTATCAAGTTATCTAAGCTTTAAATGCAAAGATATGATGCCAGAATAAATAAATATCATATAAATTACATTTATCAACAACATAATAGACTGTAAGTACACCCTGCCGTTGTCTTGGGGTCAAAATGGCCCGTGTACGAGTGTATATGTATGTGAGTCGATGGGTCATTTTGACCCCAAGACAACGGGAGGGTTTAAAGAAGGGTTTCAGGACACTTCATAAGTCTGAAGAAACTATTTCAAATAATAGACGTAACACAACACATAATTCGATAAAATAGAACAAAATAGATACAAATATGTCGGACGGTTCAGGTTTAAAGCCGGCTCAAACCCCGACTGCCCCGATCCACGCTGGCTCGGCACATTTTCTTTTGCGAGATAAGACCCAGGAGGAGGTAGCCCACTGGGAGCTCACTGGGAGCCCACTGGGTTCATACTGGCTGAATGAGAGTTCCTGACTCTGTCTATCAGAGTCGCTACCGTCCCTCCTCCCAGAAAATAGTCTGCCGGTGGCGGGCGGGACAAAACTAAAATACGAGTCGCTTTCTGATTTAATCCAATAAACAAACTATCAAAACGCACACGGACCCGGGACCTTCATTGAGATTGAAAAGCCCTCGGGGGGCAGCTCTACCTCTGTGTCCTTGTCTTCGTGTTGGACTGAGGACAGACTGGACGCTGCAGGGACTCACCATCACCCCTCAAGGTAGAAATAAGCCAAGGAAGGGCTAGCTAGTTAGCACGCTAGTTAGCGCGCTCATTTCAATAGAATTCCCTGCAACACAACTTATAAACGTCTTCAACATAATGTCAACCCTGTGACCTCTTCACATTCTGATGATAATGTGTAAACTAATGTGTGATGACTAACCGTCCCATATCTTACACACTGCACCTTTAAAAAGGTCTCAGAGGCGGTTTGCCTCACGAATCCAGTGTGCTAATTTATTCCAAATGAGCTCTGAATGAAAGCACTCTGCTGCTAGGGGCGTGCTTCTTATTGTTCCGGCTAGTTAGTGGGTCTTTGTGTTCTTGGTACTTTGTGTACAGGTGTGGTAATGAGCAGCTTTGTAGTCTGAGCTGAATCAAATTGACAGCCAGTGACGCGAGGACAGAAGAGGTGTTAGGGGTTCACACTTTTTATTTTATTTTTTATTTTATTCTGGCCGCTGCATTTTGTAACAGTTGTTGTTGTTGTTGCTGTGTGAGGAAGACAGCACGTTACATAGACGGCCGTGAGGAGATGAATGCACAAATGACACATTCTGTTTCTGACTGTGACACAATGTGCCGGTGGAGATGGAAGAACGCTATCTTTTTGACCTTATTGATGTGTTTTTGAAATTAAAGTTAGACATTTGAGGGATGTGTTAGTAAGAATGGTTCTGCCATCAAAGCTGAAGGATGATGCGGACACAGTCGGTGGATATGTTTTGGCCCAATAATCAGTTTTTAGTGTTTTGTCTTTGTTTTCGGTGGACGCAGCTCTCTGAAAGTCAAGACCCAACAGTAGAGTTGGCAGAGAACAGAAATTGACATGCAGGATGTTGCCAAGTGGGAACATGCATGTGAAGAAAGAGCAATAGTCCTCACAGAAAGAGTGGAACGAGATAATGAGGCTGTTGTAAGCAACAACAATAGTGAAAAGAATATTTGACTCAGTTGCTAGCTGTATCTCATAACATCTATAACAGTGCAGTGTGTTAAGCAATAAAGAACATATTACTCCACTACTGTAAGGTCAGCATTAACAATGCACCGCAACAATAGGAACATATCTCTCACATGTTAATGCTCTGCCAGCAATCGTTTTAAATAACCAACTCCAAAACATTTCTTAATTAACCCGGGACATGAGGAAATGCAGCTTGAGCCATGACCGTAACCATGGAAACGCAGCTCTCAGTTTAGTGCTCGACTGGACATTCCCTCGGCTCCCTACCGTTACCTTTCACAACGCTGCACTGACCTGCAGGGGGCGGTGACGCGCTAACATGCGCTAAGCGGGCAAACAACCACGCTAACATGTGCTAACCGCGTTAACATGCGGTAACACGCTAACATGTGCTAACCGCGTTAACATGTGGTAATGCACTAACATATGCTAACTGCGTAACATGCGGTAACACACTACCATGTGCTAACCACGTTAACATGCGGCAACACGCTAACATGTGCAAACCGCGTTAACATGCGGTAACACGTTAACATGCGTTAACAGGCGGTAACGCACTAACATGTGCTAACCGCGCTAACAACCACGCTAACATGTGCTAATCCCGTTAACATGCGGTAACGGGCGGAAACGCACCAACATGTGCTAACCGCGCAAACAACCACGCTAACATGTGCTAACCGCGTTAACATGTGGTAACGTACTAACATGTGCTAACCGCGTTAACATGCGGTAACGCACTAACATGTGCTAACCGCGTTAACATGCGGTAACGCACTAACATGTGCTAACCGCGTTAACATGCGGTAACGTACTAACATGTGCTAACCGCGTTAACATGCGGTAACGCACTAACATATGCTAACCGCGTTAACATGCGGTAACGTACTAACATGTGCTAACCGCGTTAACATGCGGTAACGTACTAACATGTGCTAACCGCGTTAACATGCGGTAACGTACTAACATGTGCTAACCGCGTTAACATGCGGTAACGCACTAACATGTGCTAACCGCGTCAACATGTGCTAACTGCGCTAACAGGTGATAACCGCGCTAACATGTGATAACCGCGCTAACATGTGCAGAAATGCCTGACAAAGGCAGTGAAGAGGGAGATTGTAGATCATAGAAAAGCTTCACCTAAGTATTGAGCATTTTTACCAAAGCTTTTCCATTCCAAGTAAAAACTAAATTATAAATGAATGACGTACACACGCACTTGTTGAAGGCAACGCTAATCGTCACAGGCCCCTTGTTTCCTAATAGCTGCTATCAGGACTTTGTAATATGTGGTTGGTGGACTAAGGTTTTGGAGCCTTAAGCTTGGCATTCTGGCCGTTGCCATCTTTTTTTAAACCAGAAGTGACACAAGTGGGAGGAGAAAAACTGAAGCTGAAAACAATGTCTGTTTGACTCCAAATGACCATAATTTACTAAATGGACATCATGCTGTATTGAAGAAGACTTGAAACTAGAGATTGAGACACAAACTCATGTTTACAATGTTTACTGAGGGAATACATCAAGAGAAGTAGAGTCATTTATATAGACTTCTATACAACCAGAGGAGTCGCCCCCTGGTGGTCAGGAGAGAGAATGCAGCTTTAACACATGAAGCATAGACTTCTATACAACCAGAGGAGTCGCCCCCTGGTGGTCAGGAGAGAGAATGCAGCTTTAACACATGATGCATATACTTCTATACAACCAGAGGAGTCGCCCCCTGGTGAGAATACATTGGCTTCACTCTTCATGACTAGAGGTTGGCTCCTGGTGGGGTTTCAGAGAGGAGCTTCTCCCCTCACCAGATATGTCTAACGAGCACCAAGCCACCGTTCTGAGAGTTGAGGATGACTGATGAAAGCCACAAGTCTCCTGTTATAAAGTTATTAACAAATAGTAAAATATCTGCTGATAATCTGAAAGCTGAAAGACATGAACTGTATTACAGAATCAGCGTTATCATTATGGCAAAGGTATACTAGGCTGAACAGTCACATAACAAGACTCTGGTAATAATTAAGTAAGATGGGAAATAGGAAAATAATAAAGGTTTTAGAAAACAAAGAATATCAAAAATACTAGATAAAGTATGAGCGGCCGTCTGAGCTCAGCACACAAGAGGATGACTCCGCTGAGCGGCGGCTGCTCACCTTGATGCGGCTCACGGCCTCCTGCGCCTGCATCATGCGGATGCTCTTAGACGGAGTCTTGTCCGACAGCAGCTGGGTGGAGCCCAGGTAGTTGGCTGCGAAGATGATCCCATCGATCAGGTCCTCCGGGTCACATGGGCCGGGGACTGGAAGGGGAGAGCGGGTCAGTCGCATCAGGACACAATGTTTCCACTTTGAGATGAATATAGTCAGAAGAAGAAGAACTTCATTGATCATTGGTATTCATGACACCACACCTCAGGGCCTGTAAGCCTTCTCTGCTGGCCTAAACAGAATCACAAAGTTATAGCTATTTTATAATTTAATTGTTTTTCACAAATACACTACATTTATTATAATTAATTTTCCCTATTAGCTTATTTTGTCATTGCACAGCTCCTGTCTTCCTCTGTTGCTCTGCCTTCAGCCTGCAGCACCACTTCCATTGCAGCTGGTTTTAAGGACAGTTTCATCCAATCAGATGTTTTCCTCCTGTGTCTCTATGGGAGCAAAGCAGTTTAAGCCTTAGCAGATTAAAGAACACAGAGAGAGGACGCTGTGGTTGATTGTCATGGACTTCAACAAATCAGATCTTTAGTTTGACAAGCTGGGCGGATTCTTTGACGTGCAGCGCCTGTGAAATGGTGTGGATGTATATGATTGGTCAGTGGGGCAGCGTGACTTCTGTCAATGAAAGAAGGAGAAGGAGAAGAAGAAGCTAGAAGCTAGACGCTACCTAGAATCTCAGGCTGAAGTCTGAGAAACTGACTTGCTGGTGGATTTACTGATGACGTCTTTCACACAGAGGGTTACAAAGGGTTATGTGCGTCTGGTGAGTGAAACGCTGGTTGTGTTACTGTTTTACATCTGCAGTGTTTAATCATAAACAAGCCACAGCGCTGGTCCCGCCTCTCCCTTCGACAAGGTGCAGCAGCTGCTGGAGGTGTGTGTGTGTGTGTGTGTGTGTGTGTGTGTGTGTGTGTGTGTGTGTGTGTGTGTGCGTGTGTGTGCGCAGAGTCTTAGTGCCGCGGTTTTGTTGGATTGTTATAGCTAAATGTGACTGGTTGTTGATTGGACTTAATGACGCAGCAACGGCGAGGTTGGGGGCTCCATGGAGTGTCTGCTGCGCCTCAAGCCCCCAGAGCCTTAGGGTGCCTTATTATCTCCGCAATACAATACCGTAACCCTTGTGAGAAGAGACCTATGCTTAAAAAATATAAAGTTACTGTTAATAGAGCACCTTTTTTCTCTCGTCACAGTGGTTAAAATAGCTCCGCCGGTCGGTCCACCCCGTGTGACCTCCATGCCGTAATAGTGCATAAACATGGTCCGTATAGCAGAGTGAGCGTCTGCTGTCCACACATGACCGTCTGTATGACCGTGTCGTGTAGTGGGCAGCGAGCCGTGTTCAATACCGGCGCGGGTCGGTCTGACAGGAACTCCCGGGACACTTTTGATTTTTCAGTCCGCACCTGATGTGGACACACGGCACTGAAGGCCTGGGTCGAAACGCACGGCCCGCCACGAGTACATGTTGAATAATCTCATTATACAAATATGAACTACTAGATATCACCATGAAACTTCAACAGTTAATTACTTATATTAAGACAATTATTTTTTGTATTACAAGTCTTCTGTTTAAATATGCAAATGTGGCATTATCTAATGGTAGCGTTTGGTTTGCCCTTAAAGTACGTGTGGTGACCATGGAAACATGTCTAAACATGAGAACATGTGACTGAGCAGGTTGTTGTTTTTTCCTTTTGTTACAGAGATAACGCTACGCTGCTGCTGACCCAGTGAGAGCAGACGGGGAAAAGTGTTTCTACAGCATCAGGTGTTCACTAGTCAGAGCAGGACACAGTGTGTGTGTGTGTGTGTGTGTGTGTGTGTGTGTGTGTGTGTGTGTGTGTCTCTGTGTGTGTGGGGATCTGCTTCAGCACACTAGCACTAACGCTAACACTAACTCTGACACTGCCGGGCCGGCGTCCCTCTGAACGCCGGCCTCTTTGTTCTGTTGGCCAACAGCGATGCCGTGTCCGTGAAACCTAAAACCTCAGTGCGTCCAGCTAACGCAGTATTTTAGTTAAAGCCACATAACTATCAAGGATACATGTGGACTAATATAACCTTGAAGCTAAAAGTAAAAAACGGTAGTTAGGCATAAACCTCGTTCTTTTTCTAACACTGGTCCATTTGGAGAGTTTGGGCTTTTTTACTCGCACAACACTCGTAAGTCTTCTTTTAGACCGGTGGATGAAAACACCCTAAATACACATGTAGGTGATTATTACAATACTTTGTCTCTTTTATCTGTGCCCCTAATAGCACCACCCTTTAGCATGAGATGAGGACTAATTTTCACATTTAAACATGCCGTTTCAGAAAGCTTTCAATACAATACGTTCTTAATGACAGTGATCAACTGGTTACGTTTCAGGGTGATTTTTATTGGGAGGCTTCAACATGTGTGTAATTTTACCAAACATCTCTTTAATTAGAGGTTGTTGTCATAAATCTCACTCAGCAGCTTTACATCCACCAAACTTTACTCTTCCATTCATGAATGTATTCTGAAGGATTCTCCAGAGGGGATTGTTAATAGATCAGTAAAACTTTTCAGGAACCTGTAATCCAGTGGGGAAGTCGGTGAAACCCGCAGCGTCTCTCAGTCCTAACCCAGTTATTACACAGTCAGTCATGGCCTTCAAAATAAGTTTAGAGTATTTACTCTAAACTTATTGTATTTCCAGGAATACTTTATGTAAAATAAGCATAACCCTGTTAGGAAACTAGTGTTCTTTGCGTCTCCAATCCTAATTCAGTCACAACACAAACACTAAGTCAAGAACACTAAGTCTAAAAGTCAGTTTTATTGTCAGTTTTCCATGTGTGCGAACATACAGAAGATTGAAAGTCCGTTTCTCTTCTGTCTGACATGAATTGAATTGTGATCACAAATACTACAGGTGTGTTTGTGTCACAGTCCCTGGCGGCCATCTTGTCTTCCACTGTCCAAGAGTCGCCTTAACATTCTGACTGCTGCCCGTTTACCATTCATCCCTTCACTCCCTCTACGCCTCCCACAACTCCTGCTTTCCAAGCACTCACCTTCTACATAGGTGGGGAAGGACGCCAGGCTTCTCCTGGACTATTGAAAGAGAAGAGAGAAGAGGGGTTTCTTTCAAACATCACGTTGACTGCATGTGCAGAAGGAGAACTGGACTGGAATGTGATGAAGAGTGGAGGAACTCACCTCTTTGCTGGAGGGAGAAGACTCAAAGCTGTCGTCCTGCAGCAGATGTCTGCTGGACTCTGCTCCTGAAGGCGAGGGCGAGGCCGAGCCGGGGGACTGCAGGGGAACACGGAGAACACGGAGAACACGAGTACAAGTGAGAACACAAGTCTAACAGGGATTATTTTACGGGTGAATTAAGGACTAGAAAGCTTAAGGTTAGAGTGTTCTAATTAGAATTTCACACGTTTTTAATGAAGCACCTGAGAACCACACGTCAGAATGACCTAGACTCGGCACACAGGTTATGTGATGGTGCAGCAAACTGCGTGGAGGTGTGAACAGACACCTTTTTCCAGCGGAGGAACCCACGCGGTAACGTGGAGAGCTTCAAGGCAGAAACATCCCGACAGGTCGTCGGTTATTTTGTGCCCCAGAATTTTTTTTATGTAGATTCTTTTAGAATTGTAATCATATTTATATATAAACTCTTGATATGAAACAGGAATCTTTTCAGTCACATTTCAATGATGAAAGTAGTTCAGGGTTTGGTTGCTGTCGCTCCTCAAGACGACCAGAAGTGTTTCATCAGCACATCGTTTATTCACTCGTCACCTGAGTGGAGACGCCCTGATCACTTTTCTTCTGCGTCTCTTTGAACTTTGTTCCGTATCATATTTTTGTCGGAAATCAATAAGAAATGATGGAAATCAAACTTTATAAAAAAATATAAATGTCATTACATTATAGTTATTATAGAAATATGGAAACATGATTTTCTATACATTTGGGGTACTTTTACTTGTGGAAACTATATGATTGACCAACAACAAGTGTTGCATTGATTTAGTCAGCAACCCAACATGAAGCCTTTGAAACTAAACTCTGCTGATTTGTGCTTTAACTTTTTTGTTATACTTTGACTTATCTTTGTGGTATTATTTGACTGAACTAAAAGCATCTGAATAGTTCTGTCATTATCGCAGGTTGACAGGCCTCTACAGGTACTAACAGATTATTATTATTATTATTAACTCATTTCTATCAGCCTGAAGAGACCAGATGACGAGTTGGAAGAACAGTAAGAGGAATATTGAGGTCATGATCTCCGTATCTTACTTCAAATGATGCGTCATGAAGAAGCCTCCACACACACACTGCTAACAATAAAACCACTTCAACCACCAGCGCTGGACCCGTCCCACCTCGTCTCCATCACGCTGCTCCGTCTGCTGCTTCTTGGCTTGTTCCTCCTCGTGCTTCTCTACTTGATACATCCAAAAGTTCTCCATGGATTTTCGGCGAGTGCACAAAACCCCGGCTGAAGCGACCAACAAGAAGCCGCGGACGGACTGGCGAGCCGTTTAAAATGCAACGGACCGGCAGTCAGCTGCTCGGGTGACACGCTCAGGTAACAGGGTTCATGCTGGCATCACCGCCGGGTCGGAGCGCCGTCTGTGCGTAGGTTTGCTCCGTTGACAGCGGGACGTTGGTTTTCATTCGTCAAATTCATTTCCACTTCATGTTGAGGACGCGTGACTCACACGGTGAAGGTAACAGCAGAAGTGCTGGTACCTTCACCGTGATATAAACAGAAAAACAGCCGATGTCGTTCTGTTATTGGACACTCAGTGAATTATTTAACTGGTCTTGCCCTTTACCTTTTCTTCTTCTCTCTCTCACTGAATAAATCATTGGGAGAAGG
The DNA here is from genome assembly GCF_910589615.1 of Taurulus bubalis. Classification (NCBI taxonomy): domain Eukaryota; kingdom Metazoa; phylum Chordata; class Actinopteri; order Perciformes; family Cottidae; genus Taurulus; species Taurulus bubalis. Next base: position 27,781,012 of record NC_136596.1, read on the forward strand.
GGGGAGAATACCAAATGACTGGAATCTCTATTCATGCTGAGAACAATGACCGATGAGCGAGAACGTGAGGCGCAGCACACTATCCAATGACGGGCCGGTCGACAAGGACAGGAGAGGTTTCTGAGCGGGTCTACGGATGGGCCTCCATGTGCGCAGCTCAACCAGATGTACAGCTTGTAGGTCACGAGAAGAATCAACAAATAATACTAATAATAACTGTAATGTTTGTTTTGTCCTTGTGATTAAAAACATGTCATTCACGAGCACGGATAATGCCATAATGATGAGGCTTGCAGTCTGAATCCCCACGTCATCCCAAAGCTGCTAGATGGGGTTCAGGTCAGGACTGGACGCAGGATATCATCAACGATATGCTGCATGCAGAACTAAAGCATGGGGCCTAGCCAAAACCCAGACCAGCTGCACCAGGTAATAATGGGAAAGGGTTGCAAAATGCAGTGAATATTCATGGTGGAAACTATTCACAAGCATTTATCCAAAATAACTGGAATAAAATGGAAATATAGGGGTTGCTTACTCCAGATATGTTTATCATGTAGATAGAAGAAAAGTTTTTACCATATCATAGGCAGACAAAATCAATTAATCTGCAAAATACAGACATAGTGTAAAATGTGCCATGTGACGAGTTAGCTAGCTAGCAAGCTAACTAATGGGGAAAAGGGAAAGGTCCAATGTGGGCTGTGTGCAAACTTTTCAAAAAAGAATGGATAGAAATGGATGACATAAAGCGTCTCAATTGAAATGCTCAATCAAGCTACATCCTACGTGGTAACAGCTAGCTAGCAACAACTAGCAGCGGGTGTGAACAGAAACTGTGTGTTGCTTCAGGCTGTTGGTGACCTAAGATGTCATGAAAAGTATCACGCTAGAGGTGCTACTCGTCGGTGCAAGTCCAGATGTGTCCTACGTGTTAAACGCCGCCATCCGTTCCACACGGCGGGGAGGCGCCGTGATGTTTTGCCTCTCAGATGCGATTTGTCCAGTCGGACAGATTCAGTCTCTGAGCAAAATGACATGAGTTGTGTGACCAATACTGTTGTTGCTATACATTAAGTGATACCACTAGAGGTAATGGAGAAAACATTTAGTTTTGTACTTTGGTTGGCTTCACCCTTTAGAATAAGTGAAGAAAACCAACACATTTATATGCAAACAGTGGACTAACAGAACAGACACAATATCCAATACAACGTGATCGATAGTAGCCAGAGCTGCTCTACTTACATCACCCCCCAGTGATGGCTGTAGGTCATACTCTGCAGTGGGGCTCAGGTCCTGCCTCATTACCCAAATGGGTTCCTTGGGCTCATCAGGTGTGTATGGAGATCTCACCGTTCTGGTCTTCACCTCCTCTATGGCCTCCTTAATGTCCTTGATGGCCAGTGATATGGCGTCCCTCTTCTCTTGACTGTTCCTTACCAGCTCTTCTGAGGGACTCGCAGCCTGTTTCATGGCTGACTTTCCTGGGTTGGCAGATTCGTGGTTTTTGTCTGAGTCGGTTTGGGACTCATGTTGTTGGGGTTCATCCTCACCAAGCTGAAGCTCGTTCTCTTCATCTATGGTGTCCTCCAAAGCATGGTGAAGACTCTGAGAGCTCAGGCTTTCTTTGACCTCAGCCACGATGCTGTCGATGTCCTCCTCCTGGTCGCAGCTGTCAGCTCGTGGGTATGGGGCAAACTCGGCCTCCTTCTCTGGGCTGTCTGACTCTCCATCAGAGCGTTCGTCGTAGTGGCGCAGACGGGAGCCCACCGCTTCCTGCTGGTGGTAGTCCTCGCCTCCCGCCCGGCCTTCCAACAGCTTAAAGCCGGCACGCCTCTGTCGGAGGGACTCGGTGTCCTCTGCCCCGTCTGCAGCAGATGAAACTGATGCGGGAGCGTCGCAGATTTCCTCGTAAACGTGCTCAGAGAGGGAGTAAATGTCATATGGCTCGGCGTAGGCTTCATCCACAAGGACGCCGTCTAAACTCTCCAAGCTCTGACCAGCGGAGACTTCGGCGCTTCCTCCGGAGTGGCTGAGGGGCTCGGTGTAGACGTAGTTGGAGTAGCCAGTGTTCAGCATCTCCTCTGCTTCATCCTGTCTCTGGGGGATTGGGATATCAGGCAGGGGTTCACGTGGCAGCGGCGGGGGCTGAGGAGGGTAGTCAGGATGTAGATGGAGGTGTTGCTGTTCAGCCTCGGCACTCTCGGTGTATCCCTCCGCCTCCGGCCGCAGCTGGACTCCATAGTTCCCCGCCTCGTCCTCTGCCTCCGGCTGCCCCTCGGGCTCCAGGGACATCATCCCCAGACCTTCGTCCCCCTCGGCGCGGTCAGTGTGGGTGTGGAAGCCGCTCTCGGTGCTCGCAGAGCGGGCGAGCACCGAATCGTCCCTCTCTCGTTCGTCTTCCTGGGTCATCTCTGCGTGGCGCTGCTTCTTTTGTTGTTGTGCCAAGTTTTCTGCTCTCTCTGCCTCCCTTTGCTGCCTTTGTCTGTGCCTCTGCTGCTGGGCTCGGACCCGGGCCTCGCTGTCCCCCTGTCGGCGATAACGTGTCACCGCGGGTCGGGGAATGGGCTGCTGGGGCGGCTGCTGGGGCTGCGCTGACGGAGCTCCTTGTTGCAGCTCCACGTCCTGCTCCTCCTGCGGCCGGCGCTGCTGGGGCACCCTTGCTCTGCTGCCAGCGCTTCCTCCGGCAGGTGCTTCAACGCGTCTGTAGCGCTTTTCCTGGTTGCTGTGGGTACGGGACCGGCTGCTGTGGTTGTTGTGGCGGTGGCACGGAGGGGCATCAGCCTCCTCCGTGACCTCCTGGCCGAGCTCCGTCTCCTGGGGGTTCATGGCTGTCCGGGTCGGTTAAACTGAGTCGTGCAAGGTTTTAGGAGTCCGTCATCAGCAGGCGGCTCTACGAGGTGAGGACTGCTGGGAAGAGACAGAAAGTGGCAGAGAGAAAGGGAGACACTGTGAGTAAACAGAATGAGTATGATATCAGTGACATGTATTGTTCAGTTTCTGGTCATACCAGAATCTGACACAGAAATTTGTAATTTCTTGCAAAATAGGGGTCACTCGCAGTTTGGTGACAACCTGACTACGACAGAGCTGATTGGCAAAATATTGTAGCTGCCATGATAACCACTCACACTCCAGACCAGTGGTTCTCAAACTGTGGGGTGGTATTACAGGCTCCTTACCCTATCTCTAAGGCTGAGCCCTACAGAGGAAACTCATCTCCTTACCCTATCTCTATGGCTGAGCCCTACAGAGGAAACTCATCTCCTTACCCTATCTCTAAGGCTGAGCCCTACAGAGGAAACTCGTCTCCTTACCCTATCTCTATGGCTGAGCCCTACAGAGGAAACTCATCTCCTTACCCTATCTCTAAGGCTGAGCCCAGTCACCCTACGGAGGAAGCTCATTTCGGCCGCTTGTATCCGAGACCTCGTTCTTTCGGTCATAACCCAGAGTTCGTACCATAGGTGAGGGTTGGAACGTAGACCGACCAGTAGACGAGACGAGACCGACAGGAAACGAGACGAGCAAACGAGACGAAGAAAAGAGACGAGGAAACGAGACGAGCAAACGAGACGAGGAAAGGAGATGAGCAAACGAGACGAGCAAAAGAGACGAGCAGAATAGACGAGCAAACGACGAGGATGGAGCGTGAGGTCTTGGTCCTGATGGAGCGTGAGGTCTTGGTCCTGATGAACTGTGAGGTCTTTGTCCTGATGGTCCTCAACCTCCTGCCAGAGGGAAGGAATCAAACAGGTTGTGTCCAGGGTGAGAGGGGTCAGCTACGATCATTCTAGCTCCCTTCAGAGTCCTGGAAGTGAACAAGTCCTGGAGGGACGGCAAATTCCAGCCAATCACCCTCTCCGCAGAGCGGATGATGCGCTGCAGCCTGGCCTTGTCCTTGGCAGTGGCTGCGGTGTGCCAGACGGTGATGGAGGAGCAGAGGATGGACTCAACGATGGCAGTGTAGAACTGCACCATCATTTTCTTTGGCAGGTTGAATTTCTTCAGCTGCCTCAGGAAGAACATCCTCTGCTGGGCCTTCTCTGTGATTGAGTTGATATTCAGTTCCCACTTGAGGTCCTGATGAAATTAAATCCACAACCATCTCCACTGTCTTCAGGGCGTTGAGCTCCAGGTTGTTCTGGCTGCACCAGGTCACCAGGTGGTCAGTCTCCCACCTGTAGGCAGACTCGTCCCCACCGGAGATGAGTCCGATGAGGGTGGTGTCATCCCCGACCTTCAGGAGCTTGACAGACTGGTGACTGGAGGTGCAGCTGTTGGTGTACAGGGAGAAGAGCAGAGGGGAAAGACCGCAGCCTTGGGGGGAACCGGTGCTGATGGTCCGAGAGCCTGAGACGTGTTTCCCCAGCGTCACGTGCTGCTTCCTGTCAGTCAGGAAGTCTGTGATCCACCTGCAGGTGGAGTCGGGCACGTGCAGCTGGGAGAGCTTGTCCTGCAGCAGAGACGGGATGATGGTGTTAAGGTCCACAAACAGGATCCTGGCGTAGGTTCCTGGGGAGTCCAGATGCTGCAGGATGTGGTGGAGGGCCATGTTGACAGCATCGTCTACAGACCTGTTGGCCCTGTAGGTGAACTGCAGAGGGTCCAGGAGTAGGTCTGTCAGGGTTTTGAGGTGGGACAGGACCAGGCGCTCAAAAGACCATCGCAATAAAAAGCTTTTGTTGTAAACTGTAAATCTGTTGATCTTGTGATAACTACGGCCCGTACTTCAAGCATCTAACCATTTAAAAAATAAAAAAACGGAAGTATACAAATGCTGACTCATTTCCGGGTTTCCTGGAGCATTTTGCAATCGGCACAAATAAACCATGACGTATCAAACTGCAATGCAACTGACTTCATCACGTCACCACGGCATGCAGGCGCATGATGACATGATGAAGTCAGATGCATTGTTCTCTTCCAACATCTCCTTCACTTTTACCTGGTTTACTATTCTCCACCAAAACAAAACAGATACGATATTAAGTGTGGGTCTTATTGTGGGAACAGAAATGAGGACCGTTGTAAAGAGCCTGTGGTGCCGTGGCCGTCACAGCCCTGCCGTCTAACTAAAACAGAGGCAGGACACTGGACCGGAATACATAAGAGCCAAGCAGACGGAGATGGCAGCGGCCCCTAGAGGCCACAATGGGCATTACACTGGAAATCATTTGACAATGGATGAGCACGCTGAATGAACCAGTGACAAAACTGTGCACAGAGCAACTCATTTATTATTATTTATATTGCATCAAAACAGGGATTATATAAAAAAAAAAAGGTTATAAAGTATGAAACACTATGATCATGTAAAAAACAAATGTCAGTGACCAGCAGTATTATGATACTTGACCTGGTGAAGTCATTATAACATGCTTTACAATGTGTTCTGATTATTTATGAGGGCTTATACAGTGCAAAGAGCAAATGATAACGCATTATAAGGATGTTTATAATGAGTTGTAACAGTGATAATAACGCATTATAAGGATGTTTATAATGAGTTGTAACAGTGATAATAATGCATTATAAGGATGTTTATAATGTGTTGTATGATCAATGAACAATACAAAATAAAGTACATGTTATCATATCTCATACAGAATAAAGTACATGTTATCATACCTCATACAGAATAAAGTAATGTAAAGACTCACCTTGATCAGGTGAACGTTGAGCTGGTTTTAGACTTGGGGTCGTCTTTCTTTCTGGAACAGAGAAGAAGAAGAAGTGTAATTAAAGAGTCTGAAGCATTATGAACATGCTTAATGCATCATAACTCACAGCACTGTGGTGATGATTCATAAATAGTCTTCATGCTTTGCTAGGACCATAGTGTTTTATAATTCATGTAGTTGAAATACGTTATAATCTTTTCATCAGACATCATAATCACAGCTATGTATTGAAAACCTTTTAAAGGTCATAAATTCACAATATTTGGTGTTATTCTTGCATTGATTTTATCACATTTTGTTAACTTTACTGAAAGCACACAATGACCACGACCAGTGATTATAATGCATTCTAAAGTCATTATAAAATACTTTTTAATATGTTGTGAAGCAGGATATGTATGCATGCTTATCACTATGATCATACAGTGCTATAAGCAGATTAGAATCATTATATGCACATTTATAAAGCATCATAACAATCTCACATTTCACAGAACTTCTCTAACAAAGCAGAACTCTGGAGCTCATAGACGTGAGAACAAAGCAGGGAGACACTCTCCTGCCTGATAATGCGCGCGCACACGCACACACACACACACACACACACACACACACACACACACACGCACACACGCACACACGCACACACACACACACACACACACACACACAGCTGAGAGCTGTAACCCAGGTTCCTCTTCATGCAGAAGATAAAAGACAGTCGCCTTCATCACATCAGCGATACAGAAATAAATAACATCATAATTTCTGTTTAGTCGTAATTTGAAGAAAAAAGTAATTCATGGCAACTTCATGGTCTTACGTGGGAAATGAATGAAGCTTTGTCCAGATTTAGAAACACATGGTGTTTTGCTAAATGTTTAAATGTGTTATAATCAATAAAATACTACGGTCAACCAATAACACTGAGCTCAGTCAAAATGTCCCGTTATGACCGTTTCAACTCAAAGTTACGTTTCCAGGGAAATACATTTTCTGGTATTAAATTAAAAAGGAAACAAAATGGACTAAACCGAAACCTCCTTTATAAAAACAACCTGAACGTCGACACGTCTGTCCTAGAGGTACTGCAACCACGGGGTTCGATCCCCATAGTTCACATGTCCCTGAACGTCGACACGTCTGTCCTAGAGGAACAAACTAAACGTTCATGTTTTCATTGGTCTTATTTTCCACTGTGCTTAAACAAAAGGCCTAGAGGGCGGCTGTAGCTCATGGGGATGAGAGGTCGTCCTGCGACCACAGGGTCGCCGGCTCGATTCCCATAGTTCACATGTCCCTGAACAAGACACTGAACCCCCAGCTGCTCCCCGGGCGCCCCACCAGGGGCCCCCGCTCCCCAAAATACCAAGGATGGGTCAAATGCAGAGAATACATTTCATGTATGTAAAAAGTATGTACTATGGCAAATAAAGTTTCTTCTTCTAGAGAGCATACTGACAACCACAGGACAGGTTGTTTTATCTGACGAGGAAAGGTCATGGGCTCCATCACCATCCATCACCAGCAACTTGTCCCAATCACACAGACAGAATCCAGAAGGGTTACGTTGGCACCTGAGCATCTTTCATCGTTCTCACATCAATTATGTATCATCACTCATCACCTTGGAACTAAACATCCTCACCTAGCCAACACGTCTTCACTGACCGCTCCCTGGAAGCTGCCATCTGGTTACATGTGTTAACACTTTAAAGACAAAACAACATTCTGGGACGTTCCCAGGAGGTTTTGTGCCTTTACAGAGTCTCTGGGGAACGTTCCCTGAAGGTCATCTAAAGGTCACGGTCCAAACCTTTCAAAGATAGTCGTGCTTTCCTTTGCTTGTCTGACCTATTAGCCACAGCGGATCGGCTCCAGGTGCATCACCGTGTAAACGTTAGCTGTATACCGTATGACTGGTGGACGGCTTCAGGGAGTTAACTGACACTTCGCTAAGCCCCGCCCCTTTACTGCAACGCCGTCGAGCGACAGGAGCCGCCGGAGCCCACACTGTCACTAACTAAGGTTCACACTGTCACTAACTCAGGTTCACACTGTCACTAACTCAGGTTCACACTGTCACTAACTCAGGGTTCATACACATTCTGACCAATGCATTTCCATGACTTTTAACCAAATGTCCATGACAAACATTTAGTGAAGTCTGGGTGAAAACAGTAAAAAGTGAGTAAATGTAGTATTTAAACTAACAATGAGAACACAAAGCATACAGTAAACCATAAATGACTCAAATGAATGAGACAATAGTTTGATTAAAAGAATAAACATTTATATAGATGCCTGTATGTATGCCTGCTTATATTTTGAGTCTTTCTTTTAAAAGCATATTCATTATTTCAAACTCAGCGTAAATGAACGTCATGAACACATGAATATAACACATTTACATGAACACATGAATATAACACATTTACATGAACACATGAATATAACACATTTACATGAACACATGAATATAACACATTTACATGACTGTTCCAGGCCTGGAAATAACCATTTATAAACTCCATGACTCTTCCAGGTCCTCTGTGACCGTAGGAACGCTGTAACTGCACTCCATGAATGAGCACGATTTAAAACATATTGTGGATGTTTAGCAGAAGAGAATGAAATGTTTGAAGGCTGTTGCGTCGCTATGCTTCATCTCCACATCCCTCTCAGGCTCAGGGCTGCTGGTTGTCATGGAAACCACTGGGTAATTGCTCTCTGTGGGCTGGCAGGCGGCGGTGACCTCTCCATCACCGCCGCCTGCCCTTTACCTCCCGCTGTAAGACACCTCGATGGGAGGCGAGGTGTCGGAGCGCTGGCGGTTTGTGTTGACTCCATCCCACCTCGTTCTCTCATTCCTCTTTCATCCTCTGCACAGCGCTCAGACCTCAGTATTGGAGCCGTTTCGTCCCGGCATGGGGAGTCATCTCTACCTGAACGCTCTTTGAATGCTTGCCTCGCGAGTAAAGTCTTCAGGAGAAGAGAGATTCACCACGTGGTCGACCTCCGCTGCTCAACGCCAGTTCATTCTTTCTGAATTCCATGTTGTGAAACGTCACGCGACTGTGGCTCAGTGGTAGCGCAGGGTCGTTCTTCAATCAGAGGATCGGCGGTTCGATCCCCGGCTCCATATAGTCCATATTGATGCGTCCTTGGGAAAGACACTTAACCCCAAGCTGCTCCCGTAGCGGTTCCTACGCCGTGTGAATGTGAGTCAGTCCTGATGGACAGGAGCACCTCGCATGGATGCACTGCCACCAGTGAGTGATGACGGTATCATTTTCACTCACACACACACACACACACACACACACACACACACACACGTACTGTGTGTTAAAGCGCTCTGAGTGGTCGGAAGACTACAACAGCCCAATACAAGTACAGTTTATTTACCATCACACAAAGTCAAATACAGGCAACACTTTATCTGTGATTGAGGAATGAAGGAGTCAATCACACTGAGACGCATCGCCCACAAAACCCTCGTTTTCCTAAAGTACGAAATTGTTCAGCGATTTTCAAGCCGTTCTTAATATTCGCATTAAAGTTCAAAATAATCCACATTTTTCAGCACAGTCAATGTTGCTCAACGCCAAAGTCACGGAGGGCTGAGGCAGCCTCAAGCAGGAGGCGGGCCTTACTACTTTACCTCCGACTTCCTGTTTTAGTACCGGTAGATGTGGTTGGAACGGACACTGATCTTAGCGATAGTTAATTACAATGAAATATGTAATTCCCACTCAACAGCAGAGCAACAGGAGGAGTCGTGGTCTGCGTTGATGCTCGATCCATGAGGGGGAAAACAAACTGATTTGAGGAGATGAATCAGGAGGCCATCAAAAACACAGCAACCAAGAACAGGCCAGAGCACGAGGACCCTTATTTTATCTGCATCATGTTGTGCTGGTTTCCTCCATTTACACCTCCTGTCATCCTGAACGAGCAGAGGGCTGCTGGGGAAACACCGGACACGTCAGGGAGGAAATGAGAGCTGAAACAACCCTGTGATGATTATCAGGAGTGTAGAGAAGAAGCTCGGAGAAAAGCCACCGATTGAAATGTTTACGCTCCTGTAAATAAATGATGGGAATGGCCCACAGTATCCAAGATGCAACAGGGTTTAAGGCATAGAGGAAGAACCCCCCCCCCCCCCCTCCCCACACACACACCTCTATGGAGGAGCCCTAATCAATCAATCAATCGATCCGAGTCTCTAGTCCAGAAAGAACCGGCAAACCAGTCCAATTGAGTTCCTTAGGACTTGTTCCTCTTGGTTTTCCCACCTCGGTGAGACAATCAGACTCGACTCCGTGAACACCGGAGCCCCACAGGGACGTGTGCTCGGGCCCTTCCTGTTCACGCTGTACGCTCACGACACAGAACTAAAAACGTCATCAAGCATCTCCATCTTGATGGAAGAAAAGCTCAAAAAACGGCTGATACAAGCATCCTGACTGTCACGACCAGGGGGGGTGGCTCCGCAGAGGGCGATGAAAACCGCCCTGAACGGCATCGTGACGAGAGGGGCGGAGCCCAAAGGATGTTAACACAACCTGTTGGACCTGCCGCCCTCTGGCCAGAGAAACAGAAGAATCAGCTGCCGCACCAGCAGACTGCTGCATGTGGGAAGTGCATGACTCTGCTTTCATTAGACTTTATTGAAATTGTCCACTTGACAAACACATCATTTTTGCCCAGGAGCAGAGCGTCCTACATTGAAAGTGCCCGTTTGTGTTCTTAGGATTCTCCTCACCACACAGCTGGATGGATCAGAAGACAGAGAGCAGCTTTGTGTCGCTGAATAAACCTACCGTGGATAGTTGCAGTATATAAAATGTCCTGATATTAACAATGCATTTCTCAGAGTTAATTAAACATGAAGCCATAAAACATTGAAAATGCAAAATCGGGCCAAGGCGTCTGAATGTCCCCGCAGCATTTTTCAAGTCTCCCCTCCCAGCAGTGAGTTTGGAAGTGTGTGATCTACACACTAACTGCCGTCAGGAGCCGTGGGTGGCTGAGCAGTGTAATAGCAGTGTAATAGCAGTGTAATAACAATGTAATAACAATCACCCTCACAGCGCCGCAGACGGGCCGACAGAATGAATAGTCTGTATGGCGACCTGATTTCCTGCTCAGCCTCTGTTCCAATACTATTTAGTTTTCAGTATATTTTTAAACAACCGTATCCACTTATCCATTATGTTAATATCATCAGTGTAAATTATGTTATGTTATTATTAATGGACAACACAGCCAGACAGCCGCGTCTGCTATTAGCCTATCCAGCAGGTCAATAATTGGCCAATCAAAGTACTTCCTCACTTCTTCTCAATAATGCAAACATCTGATCATTGTATGTAACATTGCCCACACACTCTGTGGTATTAGAGGGATCATTTACAAAGTATGAATGTTGTGGCAAAATCGGATAATTGACAGTTCACAAAGTTGTGGCGTCGGTCCGCCTTACATTGTGACCACGCATTGCAGGCGTCCCCTCTTCAGGTGCGCTCACTTAAAGGAGAAACATTTCCAGAACAGAATTCTGAACATTGGAGGAATTGGAGAATTATTATTATTATTATTATTATAGGAAAATTATTTTTGCATTTTGTTGACATATTGGAGTCAAATATTTCTGCAGAGGGATTTAGGGATATCTCTTTGTATTATTCCATAAAACAGGTAATACTGTCAACAGCAATACATTTTGTTGTTGTTGCCATGTGAACAACCCCTGTGTAAAAACATCAGAATATAGATAAATAAATATTAATATATTGGTGTCTGGAGTGTTCTGCAAACCACTGGATGCACAACGGCATGTTGCCGTTTCTAGGCCAAAATTATAATCCATGAAAAAACGTTTCAAATCAGCCTCGTATCACAATTGCATAAACACACAATACCATGTGGTTAACGTTGTGTAACGATTGGTTGATGTCTGAGAAAAAACAATGTTCTGTGTTAAAATAATAACGCAGCTGAGCCGAGTTTCACGCGAACAGTGTTCTCCTGGGTGAAAGTCTCAATATGTCACTTTCTCTGCCCGGGAGCAAAAAAAAATACTTTCATATAAAAGAAACATCCATATTCAACGTAGCTGGGAATTGCAAAATGGATAAACTGGTCGCTGTGTCTCTACAGTCAACGCAGAGAAGAACAAATCAAACATATCTTCAGTATGCCACAGTGAGACAGTGTACGCGAACATATCAATGATACCTTGATACCGTTATTGTCCCCAAGGCGAGATCCATCCTTCAACAAGTGTTGCACCACAAGCACAATGCTGACCAGCGCCGATGCATCCACTCACATCTGTCAGGTCGCTTTGCCGGTCTCGATGAAGTCTAAGTGAACATCTGTCTAACCGGCTGCAGCTTCAATCCATCCAGCAAAAGAAAGAGAAAATGAAAAAAGCCTTCGTCTCAGCCTCGACGCTCATTCACGACGCCGCTTTTAAGAAAGGTGAACCAGTCGCCTCGGGCTGCCTCAAATGCTCAAGGAGGCAGAAATGTACCCCACACACACACACACACACACACACACACACACACACACACACACACACACACACACACACACTTTATTTTATCCTGCTCTTGCCTCAGCGGGCCACAGAGACAGACACAAAGGGCCTGAGACGGGCAGCTCGTGAACGGACATCCGACACAGCAGCAAAAAAAAAGGATATGTGATTTTGATATCATTTCGAATTCAGCATGATGGATTTAGAAATATAAAGAGCTCCAACGGACATGAAATATTCAGTAAGTAGCATTTATTATTATAATTATATATTATATATGTTTTCTATTCCATTAGGAGCACTGGCGCTCCCTACTGAACATTTTAGAAGCAAGAGCAAAAACTATTTAGGTTTACGGTCAAATTCCTTTTCTTTAAAAAAAAATATCTTAACAGCATTACTTATAAATGGTTTGGTTTGTTGTTTGTCTAATTTTGAAGGAAAAATAAATAGGAGAAAATCAAATATGTGAAATAGTGCAGTTTTGTTGGAGTTGGCTTCCAGTAGCGCTATGATGGCCAGAGAAAGGGAGAATAATTAATAGCAGCCGGAGTGAAAGTGACAGTGACGGTCGGGGCTCATTATTACCAACAAAGATGAGGAAACTGTTGGCAGAAAGGTCAAACGTCTGTTGTGTGGAAGCGGTTTGGTGATGAGGTTGAGACAAAGACAAACGAGGAGGGGAAACCCTATCATCATATCAGCTGGAAGATACAGAAATACAGCAATCTGTATAATTACGTGCTGCCGCCAGGGAAACAATTTAACCACAAAACTAATGTTAGCTTTAGGTCACAAAACTAACGTTAGCTTTAGGCCACAAAACTAACGTTAGCTTTAGGTCACAAAACTAACGTTAGCTTTAGGCCACAAAACTAACGTTAGCTTTAGGTCACAAAACTAACGTTAGCTTTAGGTCACAAAACTAACGTTAGCTTTAGGCCACAAAACTAACATTAGCTTTAGGTCACAAAACTAATGTTAGCTTTAGGCCACAAAACTAATGTTAGCTTTAGGCCACAAAACTAACGTTGGCTTTAGGCCACAAAACTAATGTTAGCTTTAGGCCACAAAACTAATGTTGGCTTTAGGTCACAAAACTAACGTCAGCTTTAGGCCACAAAACTAATGTTGGCTTTAAGCAACAAAACTAATGTTGGCTTTAGGCAACAAAACTAATGTTGGCTTTAAGCAACAAAACTAATGTTGGCTTTAGGCCACAAAACTAACGTTAGCTTTAGGCAACAAAACTAATGTTAGCTTTAGGCAACAAAACTACTGTTAGCTTTAGACAACAAAACTACTGTTGACTTTAGGCCACAAAACTAACGTGGCTTTAGGCAACAAAACTAATGTTGGCTTTAGGCAACAAAACTAACGTTAGCTTTAGGCAACAAAACTAACGTTGGCTTTAGGCAACAAAACTACTGTTGACTTTAGGCCACAAAACTAACGTTAGCTTTAGGCCACAAAACTAATGTTAGCTTTAGGCCACAAAACTAATGTTGGCTTTAGGCAACAAAACTACTGTTGACTTTAGGCCACAAAACTAACGTTAGCTTTAGGCCACAAAACTAATGTTAGCTTTAGGCCACAAAACTAATGTTGGCTTTAGGCAACAAAACTACTGTTGACTTTAGGCCACAAAACTAACGTTAGCTTTAGGCCACAAAACTAATGTTAGCTTTAGGCCACAAAACTAATGTTGGCTTTAGGCAACAAAACTACTGTTGACTTTAGGCCGCAAAACTACTGTTGACTTTAGGCCACAAAACTAATGTTAGCTTTAGGCAACAAATCAACAACCAGTCACATTTAGCTATAACAATCCAACAAAACCGCGGCACTAAGACTCTGCGCGCACACACACACACACACACACACACACACACACACACACACACACACACACACACACACACACACACACACACACACACTTTATTTTATCCTGCTCTTGCCTCAGCGGGCCACAGAGACAGACACAAAGGGCCTGAGACGGGCAGCTCGTGAACGGACATCCGACACAGCAGCAAAAAAAAAGGATATGTGATTTTGATATCATTTCGAATTCAGCATGATGGATTTAGAAATATAAAGAGCTCCAACGGACATGAAATATTCAGTAAGTAGCATTTATTATTATAATTATATATTATATATGTTTTCTATTCCATTAGGAGCACTGGCGCTCCCTACTGAACATTTTAGAAGCAAGAGCAAAAACTATTTAGGTTTACGGTCAAATTCCTTTTCTTTAAAAAAAAATATCTTAACAGCATTACTTATAAATGGTTTGGTTTGTTGTTTGTCTAATTTTGAAGGAAAAATAAATAGGAGAAAATCAAATATGTGAAATAGTGCAGTTTTGTTGGAGTTGGCTTCCAGTAGCGCTATGATGGCCAGAGAAAGGGAGAATAATTAATAGCAGCCGGAGTGAAAGTGACAGTGACGGTCGGGGCTCATTATTACCAACAAAGATGAGGAAACTGTTGGCAGAAAGGTCAAACGTCTGTTGTGTGGAAGCGGTTTGGTGATGAGGTTGAGACAAAGACAAACGAGGAGGGGAAACCCTATCATCATATCAGCTGGAAGATACAGAAATACAGCAATCTGTATAATTACGTGCTGCCGCCAGGGAAACAATTTAACCACAAAACTAATGTTAGCTTTAGGTCACAAAACTAACGTTAGCTTTAGGCCACAAAACTAACGTTAGCTTTAGGTCACAAAACTAACGTTAGCTTTAGGCCACAAAACTAACGTTAGCTTTAGGCCACAAAACTAACGTTAGCTTTAGGTCACAAAACTAACGTTAGCTTTAGGTCACAAAACTAACGTTAGCTTTAGGCCACAAAACTAACATTAGCTTTAGGTCACAAAACTAATGTTAGCTTTAGGCCACAAAACTAATGTTAGCTTTAGGCCACAAAACTAACTTTGGCTTTAGGCCACAAAACTAATGTTAGCTTTAGGCCACAAAACTAACGTTGGCTTTAGGCCACAAAACTAATGTTGGCTTTAGGCAACAAAACTAATGTTAGCTTTAGGCCACAAAACTAATGTTAGCTTTAGGTCACAAAACTAACGTCAGCTTTAGGCCACAAAACTAATGTTGGCTTTAAGCAACAAAACTAATGTTGGCTTTAGGCAACAAAACTAATGTTGGCTTTAAGCAACAAAACTAATGTTAGCTTTAGGCCACAAAACTAACGTTAGCTTTAGGCAACAAAACTAATGTTAGCTTTAGGCAACAAAACTACTGTTAGCTTTAGACAACAAAACTACTGTTGACTTTAGGCCACAAAACTAACGTGGCTTTAGGCAACAAAACTAATGTTGGCTTTAGGCAACAAAACTAACGTTAGCTTTAGGCAACAAAACTAACGTTGGCTTTAGGCAACAAAACTACTGTTGACTTTAGGCCACAAAACTAACGTTAGCTTTAGGCCACAAAACTAATGTTAGCCTTAGGCCACAAACCTAATGTTGGCTTTAGGCAACAAAACTAATGTTAGCTTTAAGCAACAAAACTAATGTTGGCTTTAAGCAACAAAACTAATGTTAGCTTCAGGCCACAAAACTAATGTTAGCTTTAGGCAACAAAACTACTGTTAGCTTTAGGCAACAAAACTACTGTTGACTTTAGGCCACAAAACTAACATTAGCTTTAGGCAACAAAACTAACGTTGACTTTAAGCAACAAAACTAACGTTGACTTTAGGCCACAAAACTAATGTTAGCTTTAGGCAACAAAACTAACGTTAGCTTTAGGCAACAAAACTAATGTTAGCTTTAGGCCACAAAACTACTGTTGACTTTAGGCCACAAAACAAACGTTGGCTTTAGGCCACAAAACTACTGTTGACTTTAGGCCACAAAACTACTGTTGACTTTAGGCCACAAAACTACTGTTGACTTCAGGCCACAAAACTACTGTTAGCTTTAGGCAACAAAACTAACGTTAGCTTTAGGCAACAAAACTAATATTGACTTTAAGCAACAAAACTAATGTTGGCTTTAGGCAACAAAACTAATGTTGGCTTTAGGCAACAAAACTAACGTTGGCTTAAAGCAACAAAACTAACGTTGGCTTTAAGCAACAAAACTAACGTTGGCTTTAGGCAACAAAACTAATGTTAGCTTTAGGCCACAAAACTACTGTTGACTTTAGGCCACAAAACAAACGTTAGCTTTAGGTCACAAAACTAACGTTAGCTTTAGGCCACAAAACTAACGTTAGCTTTAGGTCACAAAACTAACGTTAGCTTTAGGCCACAAAACTAACGTTAGCTTTAGGTCACAAAACTAACGTTAGCTTTAGGCCACAAAACTAACGTTAGCTTTAGGCCACAAAACTAACGTTAGTTTTAGGCCACAAAACTAACGTTAGCTTTAGGTCACAAAACTAACGTTAGCTTTAGGCCACAAAACTAATGTTAGCTTTAGGCCACAAAACTAATGTTAGCCTTAGGCCACAAACCTAATGTTGGCTTTAGGCAACAAAACTAATGTTAGCTTTAAGCAACAAAACTAATGTTGGCTTTAAGCAACAAAACTAATGTTAGCTTCAGGCCACAAAACTAATGTTAGCTTTAGGCAACAAAACTACTGTTAGCTTTAGGCAACAAAACTACTGTTGACTTTAGGCCACAAAACTAACGTTGGCTTTAAGCAACAAAACTAATGTTAGCTTCAGGCCACAAAACTAACGTTAGTTTTAGGCCACAAAACTAACGTTAGCTTTAGGTCACAAAACTAACGTTAGCTTTAGGCCACAAAACTAATGTTAGCTTTAGGCCACAAAACTAATGTTAGCCTTAGGCCACAAACCTAATGTTGGCTTTAGGCAACAAAACTAATGTTAGCTTTAAGCAACAAAACTAATGTTGGCTTTAAGCAACAAAACTAATGTTAGCTTCAGGCCACAAAACTAATGTTAGCTTTAGGCAACAAAACTACTGTTAGCTTTAGGCAACAAAACTACTGTTGACTTTAGGCCACAAAACTAACGTTGGCTTTAGGCAACAAAACTAATGTTGGCTTTAAGCAACAAAACTAACATTAGCTTTAGGCAACAAAACTAACGTTGACTTTAAGCAACAAAACTAACGTTGACTTTAGGCCACAAAACTAATGTTAGCTTTAGGCAACAAAACTAACGTTAGCTTTAGGCAACAAAACTAATGTTAGCTTTAGGCCACAAAACTACTGTTGACTTTAGGCCACAAAACAAACGTTGGCTTTAGGCCACAAAACTACTGTTGACTTTAGGCCACAAAACTACTGTTGACTTTAGGCCACAAAACTACTGTTGACTTCAGGCCACAAAACTACTGTTAGCTTTAGGCAACAAAACTAACGTTAGCTTTAGGCAACAAAACTAATATTGACTTTAAGCAACAAAACTAATGTTGGCTTTAGGCAACAAAACTAATGTTGGCTTTAGGCAACAAAACTAACGTTGGCTTAAAGCAACAAAACGAACGTTGGCTTTAAGCAACAAAACTAACGTTGGCTTTAGGCAACAAAACTAATGTTAGCTTTAGGCCACAAAACTACTGTTGACTTTAGGCCACAAAACAAACGTTAGCTTTAGGTCACAAAACTAACGTTAGCTTTAGGCCACAAAACTAACGTTAGCTTTAGGTCACAAAACTAACGTTAGCTTTAGGCCACAAAACTAACGTTAGCTTTAGGTCACAAAACTAACGTTAGCTTTAGGCCACAAAACTAACGTTAGCTTTAGGCCACAAAACTAACGTTAGTTTTAGGCCACAAAACTAACGTTAGCTTTAGGTCACAAAACTAACGTTAGCTTTAGGCCACAAAACTAATGTTAGCTTTAGGCCACAAAACTAATGTTAGCCTTAGGCCACAAACCTAATGTTGGCTTTAGGCAACAAAACTAATGTTAGCTTCAGGCCACAAAACTAATGTTAGCTTTAGGCAACAAAACTACTGTTAGCTTTAGGCAACAAAACTACTGTTGACTTTAGGCCACAAAACTAACGTTGGCTTTAGGCAACAAAACTAATGTTGGCTTTAAGCAACAAAACTAACATTAGCTTTAGGCAACAAAACTAACGTTGACTTTAAGCAACAAAACTAACGTTGACTTTAGGCCACAAAACTAATGTTAGCTTTAGGCAACAAAACTAACGTTAGCTTTAGGCAACAAAACTAATGTTAGCTTTAGGCCACAAAACTACTGTTGACTTTAGGCCACAAAACAAACGTTGGCTTTAGGCCACAAAACTACTGTTGACTTTAGGCCACAAAACTACTGTTGACTTTAGGCCACAAAACTACTGTTGACTTCAGGCCACAAAACTACTGTTAGCTTTAGGCAACAAAACTAACGTTAGCTTTAGGCAACAAAACTAACATTGACTTTAAGCAACAAAACTAATGTTGGCTTTAGGCAACAAAACTAATGTTGGCTTTAGGCAACAAAACTAACGTTGGCTTAAAGCAACAAAACTAACGTTGGCTTTAAGCAACAAAACTAACGTTGGCTTTAGGCAACAAAACTAATGTTAGCTTTAGGCCACAAAACTACTGTTGACTTTAGGCCACAAAACAAACGTTGGCTTTAGGCCACAAAACAAACGTTGGCTTTAGGCCACAAAACTACTGTTGACTTTAGGCCACAAAACTACTGTTGACTTTAGGCCACAAAACTACTGTTGACTTCAGGCCACAAAACTACTGTTAGCTTTAGGCAACAAAACTAACGTTAGCTTTAGGCAACAAAACTAACATTGACTTTAAGCAACAAAACTAATGTTGGCTTTAGGCAACAAAACTAATGTTGGCTTTAGGCAACAAAACTAACGTTGGCTTAAAGCAACAAAACTAACGTTGGCTTTAAGCAACAAAACTAACGTTGGCTTTAGGCAACAAAACTAATGTTAGCTTTAGGCCACAAAACTACTGTTGACTTTAGGCCACAAAACAAACGTTGGCTTTAGGCCACAAAACAAACGTTGGCTTTAGGCCACAAAACTACTGTTGACTTTAGGCCACAAAACTACTGTTGACTTTAGGCCACAAAACTACTGTTGACTTCAGGCCACAAAACTACTGTTAGCTTTAGGCAACAAAACTAACGTTAGCTTTAGGCAACAAAACTAACATTGACTTTAAGCAACAAAACTAATGTTGGCTTTAGGCAACAAAACTAATGTTGGCTTTAGGCAACAAAACTAACGTTGGCTTAAAGCAACAAAACTAACGTTGGCTTTAAGCAACAAAACTAACGTTGGCTTTAGGCAACAAAACTTACCTTGGCTATAGTAAAAGTCACGGTTGGGCTTAACTAAGTTAGATACGTTAACGTATGCTTTAGGACACGAACAGCAGTCTCGAACCAAAGATCTGCAGGCGACATCTCTAACTGTGGACCAGCGCTCGTCCAACGTGTCATCAAGGTAACCTCATTTATTTTGTGTCATTGAGGTAACCTCATTTATTTTGTGCAGTGAACATCACAGCCAGTGAGGCTTGACTGCTTGTCGTTGTTAGCGGCATGGCAGAGCGCTAGAGCTGGGCAGGTGTCAACATCTTCAAACCGGTTTAATATCAAGCCAAACACCGGACCGGCACATCCAACATAGCAATTAAGTGACTCAGGAGTCAGGACCATCTCCACAAAAACTCGGAAGGAGCAGCTTTCCACTGAAATGAGAGTAGTGGGTCCACCTTAAAGAAGCCGTATACGGCGTCCCTACGTCACATGGCGAAGGCCGTAATCGCCAAACTCAAGGTTTCAAAATGGCAGTCCACGAACCAATGGGGGACGTCATGTTGACTACGTCTACTTCCTATAGTCTATGATCAAACACAGTCGCTACCATAGAGGGCCACTGGGCTGGAAACACACTGGCTAGCTCGCCACCCGAAAAACTAAACAAACTTTCTAGTCCACAAAACACGAGTTTCCCCTCCCGCTGGCAGCATGGATGAGATGGAACTTTAGTTGGGTTAATCTCCTCCATGCTGCCAGCCTCGGCTCTGCGTTACATTGTGCGAAGCCTGTCAGACACTAGTTGCTCCTTTAGTCCGTTTATGAACAAACGTAATGTTATGTTAATCATGGTATCCTATTTGTAATGCAGTATTGTGACCCCTGTCGGCACAGGCAGCTGATGTAAGCCACATTTAAACATAATGACCCCACCCTACTCGGTGTGACTACCCTCCTTCTACTGGAGGTTTCAAAAGATAGTCGTAGCTTGGACCTAACCAATACTCTCCTGTTGCTCAAAGTGGTTTAGTTCTTAACTATTCCATGAAGGACGGACGTGCAATGAATTATTGGTAAATTAAGGTGAATTTTTTTATAAAAATAACAAAAAAATAACTAGTACAGGGCTGAGCATAAAGGATCAGTGGAGAAGGAGTTCCTGTAAAACAGTAAACGTATGAATGTCATAACAGTACCAGAGGACTGTAACTATGTGGAGCTCTGAGTTACAATAAACTCTGTGTCATTGCAGTATCTCTTTGTGCTGTGTCACCCTATGCACCAACTTGTTTGTTTTGGGGAGGGGGGGGGATTATTTATTTACTTTATTTATGTATTTACTTAATTATATTTCATCTATCTGTGTATTTGTTTGTGATGTTTAATGTACTGTATTCTGTATTCTCTGCACGTTTTCTTGCATTGTTAAAATATTTGGGGGGGAAAATTATTCACAAAAAAAAAGTATGAATGTCATAAACACTCTGACATTACTCTTTTTAGCATCGGAACTTCAATCATTCTGTTTAGAAAAGGTGTACAATACAAAACACTTCACAGCTCACAGAGATGAGAATCTCCTTAATGTGTCAGAGCTCTGCTCAGGTACGATGCACTTAGATATGGAATGAACAGATACAAATAGAGATTTGGGGGCTGTCAACGTGCAGATTAAGGGCCATTGGGGAGGCTTGTGTGAGGAATACAAGTAATGTGCATGAGAGACGGACAGACAAAGGCTGGCGACCCTCTATGATGAACATTTATCCTCAGGGACTGTGTGATACGACAGTGTAGCAGCTCCTGGAGCTTCCTGGATTCACCGCTCTTCATCCATCCATCACCTCACATTTGTCAGAAGCAGCGAGCCGAGGTTGTGTCACCATTTTCATCACCTTGGGGAAAAAAAGTGCCACCCTGGTGGTATGCTGTTGCATGCACCAATGTTCAGACCTACGGCTCTGAAAAGTGGTGGTCTTAAACCTGCATTCTCTCTGCCGGCCACCATGGGGTGACTCCTCTGGTTGTATAGAAGCCTATGCTTCATGTCTTAAACCTGCATTCTCTCTGCCGGGCCACCATGGGGTGACTCCTCTGGTTGTATAGAAGCCTATGCTTCATGTCTTAAACCTGCATTCTCTCTGCCGGCCACCATGGGGTGACTCCTCTGGTTGTATAGAAGCCTATGCTTCATGTATTAAACATGCATTCTCTCTCCTGACCACCAGGGGGTGACTCCTCTGGTTGTATAGAAGTATATGCTTCATGTGTTAAAGCTGCATTCTCTCTCCTCACCACCAGGGGGTGACTCCTCTGGTTGTATAGAAGTCTATGCTTCATGTGTTAAAGCTGCATTCTCTCTCCTCACCACCAGGGGGTGACTCCTCTGGTTGTATAGAAGTCTATATAAATGACTCTACTTCTCTTGGTTTATTCCCTCAGTAAACATTGTGAACATGAGTTTATGTCTCAATCGCTAGTTTCAAGTCTTCTTCAATACAGCATGATGTTCATTTAGTAAATTATGGTCATTTAGAGTCAAACAGACCATAAAGCAGGGGGCGCTTTAGGGCGGGGCTACAAGGTGATTGACAGGTCAAAATGCCTTTAATTGAGGCTTCAAAGCAGCAGTCAACAAACAACTGGTGACGTCACGGGTTCAGCTCAGTGAAGAACTGCCTCCGTGCCTCAGGGGTCCGGTCAGTGCCCTGGATGTGGATCTTGACTCAAAGTACACGGGATGGAAGATATTGTTTTTTTCATACCTTCATGACATTTCACGGGCGTACATGGTATATGAAGGTACACCTGGGGTTTAAGGCAGCGACTTCAAAATGAGAATAGCTGATCCACCTTTAAAAGGTCAGTCCACCTTAAGTGAGCCTGGGCTGAAGTTGCCATTTCCGCATCGCCATATAATATTCCAAAGGATATAGTTTTCCCAAATCACAACTTAATTTCATGCATGTGTCACTGAAAACATATACACGTTAAAATAAAGTTATAAATGAGACCAAATAAATGCATTTAGGCTATCACATTCTTTTCAACAATATTTCCACTCAGAATAACAAACACCATCCTTTCATATTCATGAGCCTAGCTGCAACGGCTCATGTCATTGGACAACTGGCGACGATGAATGCCACCAAGAGTGTCGTCAGAATGAATGGCCTATTCAGAGAGGAGCGGCTGTATGGCAGGCAGAGAGTGCCACGGGGTGGGGGTCAAATAATGGGCGCAGCATCAAATTAGAGTGTCGTTACTGAACAATAAACTGCTGTGAGGCTGCTTTGATTCAGTTGATCACATTCTTATTTACTGCCAGATTTCTACTCGTAATCATCTCGTCCGTGTAGAAGAACAAACGTCAAGGGCGCATTCACAAACTTCATTTTCTATCGTCCATAAGTTGTGCACATATTTTAAATTGGAGCTATTATTTTTCCTGTCAATAACCGTGAAGCACTTTTGTTAAGTCTGTTACAATACCAGCTGTGTGACCAATCATCCCTCTGACGGCTGCGATCGCTACAACGGTCTACAGGTACGGCCAATAATTGGTGGCACGGGCGCTGTAAATCACCACCATATGTATATATACACACATGGGCACCAGTTTCTACAATGATTTGGATTTATAATAAATAAGTAAAAATGGAATCATGTATTACAAATCTGACAAATGGTTGTCAGATTTATAATACTATTTTAGACTAATTGTCTATCTAAGGCAGAGTTTCATGCAGAGACTGGCGAGCACAGAGAGCATCATGTCTTTACTGAGGCTTGGCATGAATCCACAGACACTTCCAAGTTGTTAACTGATGTCCATATATTGAATAAATGCCATTGACTTACATGCATTAACAAAATGTATATTAAAATCCAGGAACGTTGTGTCAAGGGTGTTCAATTCCCTTGACTGTTAGAGTGACTCAAAACGATGAGCTCTGCTCCGATCACCAGCAATGGAAGACGAGAGCGACTGTGCTATTGGTCTTCCACGAGAGCGCCGTCGGGCTTTCACGCTGCTGGTGATCTGAGCAGATCTCATCGTTTTGAGTACCTCGGTCTCACTCCCAGCCCGTCAGGGCCCCTCGGTTTCACTCCCAGCCCGTCAGGGCCCCTCGGTCTCACTCACTCGGTTGATCATCTGTGACTCTCAGTCCTGCTCCTGGAGGGCTGGGAGTGAGACCGAGGGGCCATGGCGGGCTGGGAGTGAGACCGAGGGGCCATGACGGTCTGGGAGTGAGACCGAGGGGCCATGGCGGTCTGGGAGTGAGACCGAGGGGCCATGGCGGGCTGGGAGTGAGACCGGGTCTTGTTTCTTCCTTAAAAAAAAAAACTATCAACAAATATATTGTTTTCTTTTTTTACGCAATTACTTCTTTTTTTTAACTGCAACATTGTTTTTTAGGTGGATGAGTAAATGTGATTTCAGCACATGGAGCGCCTGGTTGCCCTGTTGCACGATGGGCTGCAGCATCCCACACCGACTGCACAACATCAACCTGCAGCATCTCTGTCAACAACAACAGCAGCAGCAGCAGCAGCAGCAGCAGATGCAGAACACACGGGACGAGTCTGGTCCAGCACAGCAGGTCCTGCGGAGGCAGAACCAGAACCCAGGGCAGCATCAAGAGAAACCAGAACAGAGTCCACCAGGCCGGGAGCCCTGCTGGGACTCCGCACCTGCCACCAACAGGGCCTCTCGTGGGCCGTCTCACCCGGTGCGCGGGCCCGCCTCCACCGGCACAAAGCCCTCTATACACCCGGTGCGGCGCTGGCTTGCATCTGAAACCCCGGTGCTGCGTTTGTTCCGGTAAACCTCGTCGTTATGTCCCCCCGCAGCCACTCCTCACACGGTCAACACACCGAGGAGGAGCGGCACAATGCGCGTCCTCCCTCCCGGTGCACAGCGCAGCCGCGACGGAGCCGTGTTCTCCCGCTCCGTGCCCGGGCTGCGGGGCCGGGGAGCGGGCAACAGCGAGCCGGCGTTGGCGTGGAGCCCGGAGAACTCACCTTTCAGCGGCGCTGCTGCGGGCTGCAGGTCCGCTGCGCCGCTAACAAACCATCCTCCATCTTCCCTCCGCGGCGGCTGCCTGTGCCTGTGCGTGTTCGCCAGCCTCCTCCTCCTCCTCCTCCCTCCAGCCCCTCCTCTCCTCTCTTCCTCTCCTCCTCCCTCCAGCCCCTCCTCTCCTCTCCTCTCTTCCTCTCCTCCTCCCTCCCTCCTCTCTCCTCTCTTCCTCTCGTCACATCTCCGTTCAAGACCTGCGCTATATAGCAGTTTGTTTAAAAGCTTAAACCTAAAAAAAAGCATCAATCAGGCTATGAAATAAGAAAAAACCTAAAACCAGATATATAATGAAATTACCTCAATTAATTGTTTTTTTACAAATATAAACTATCTTCGCAACAGTTTGCTCCTAAAGAACAGCGCAAATGAAGAGAGTGGCTGCGATGTACTCAGCAGTGCGTTTACTGGTAGTTCTGTTAGCTAAACACACTGTGATGTACTCAGCAGTGCGTTTACTGGTGGTTCTGTTAGCTAAACACACTGTGATGTACTCAGTGTGTTTACTGGTAGTTCTGTTCGCTGTTAGCTAAACACACTGTGATGTACTCAGTGTGTTTACTGGTAGTTCTGTTAGCTAAACACACTGTGATGTACTCAGCAGTGTGTTTACTGGTAGTTCTGTTAGCTAAACACACTGTGATGTACTCAGTGTGTTTACTGGTGGTTCTGTTAGCTAAACACACTGTGATGTACTCAGCAGTGTGTTTACTGGTAGTTCTGTTAGCTAAACACACTGATGTACTCAGTGTGTTTACTGGTGGTTCTGTTCGCTGTTAGCTAAACACACTGTGATGTACTCAGTGTGTTTACTGGTGGTTCTGTTAGCTAAACACACTGCGATGTACTGAGTGTGTTTACTGGTAGTTCTGTTCGCTGTTAGCTAAACACACTGCGATGTACTGAGTGTGTTTACTGGTAGTTCTGTTCGCTGTTAGCTAAACACAGCATCCCCAACAAGTGAGCAAACTGTCCCCCACACAAAAACAAAATGCAAAAAAACATACAATTGTATTGAAATAATACCTTTATCCCAGATAAGCTTTATTTTCTTGGTAAGCAGATGACAAAACACTGAAAGTGAAGATAAAAGACTTTACCTCTTTAAATAAATAGAAAATGAGATGCTAGGGATTATTCATGGAGGACATTCCCTCCACTGAAGTAAACTCAAGAATAAATTAGAAAAAAACAGAAGCTACATTATTCTTTTTAAAAGCTTGTTGAACCTTTTAAAAAACAAAAACATTTCTGCATAGATAGTCTTGTATTCAAAGTGTTCTAGGTCTGCACGGTTGTTAAAATACCCCATACAGTTCTGATACGCGTCCGTTCTCGATGAACAAACCCAAAGAATACATGGCTCAAAAATACTAGTTTCAAGATTATCTATGATCATGTACACAGTGATTTTGAGGTGATAAAGCGTCTTACTTCATAACTCTTAACATCGTAGTTTCTAAGAGAAGCTAAGTACAACGTGCTAAGGGTTACATGGAAGCACATGGAGACAGAGTGAATGGGTCATTCTGGCTAGCAAGCCTGTGCACAGTGGCCACTAAAACCATTTCTTCATTTTGCTCCCCACAAATCCACCATTTTGTCTTCAAGAAAGAGGCCAATGCAGGTGATCCGATCGTACCTCTATGGTGGGACGCCGATGCTGCTGCAGGACGCAGCGACCACATGGTGCATGTAGTGAATGCTAACGTGTCCACGGCTACACTGATGGAACAACCTTGTGTAAATGTATGCATTTGTTCACTTGTGTGGCGACATCGTCACCGGTGAAGCTGAACCGCCCGTTTGAATCCTGTGTTCTAGGAAGTGGAACACTTTGGATTCATTGTGATTAAATTCAAGAAAAACCCTTCTTCCCTTATGGACAGATGAGACCATGTGGTGGGAGGAGCTTTGTCATCGCCTTCTACATTGTAGAGGCGAAGACCCACCGCTTTCCAGTGGACCACCTTTTTGAAAAATAAATAAAAAAGGTGGGCAGCAAGCGACATCATTGTTTTGTTAGAAATGTGCCATGAATTACACACTTTGACAATTAAAAAGAGGATTCACCCGTCAGTTTGTCGTAAAAACCTTTGATGTTTAAGATGGGAAAAACTATTTACTTTTATATCACACCCATTAATGGCGCGAGTGACGTCTCTCACCTGTGTGTTTGGTACCAGGATAGACTCGCACCAACGAGACTCGCTCGTTCAATTCCCGGTGGACAGAAAGAGTCGCTGGACGACGCATCAGGTGAGAGAACGTAGCCGAGTTAGCTAGCGAGCTGTTGGCGACGTACATCGTGCGAGACGAGAGGTTTCGCACAAACTAAATGGTACGACGACAAACTGGGACTTTTAAATTCACAAACTTCATGGCACAATTCAAACGGGATCTAAAAAATAAATAAATGGCCTACTACCGCACGTATTCTTTCAGAAATAAGGTGGGGACTCGCCTCTGTTTGGGGGATGGATGTGCAGATTCAGCATCACAACTTTTAAGAGCGTGCATAAATTATTCAACATAAAAAAAAGAAAGAAAAAAGGACACAATGTAGGCGTTGACCTTTTTTGATGTTTACCTCCATGTTTGTACAGGGTAGTGACATGAAAGCAGCTAGGACTACCGTTAGCTAGGACTACCGTTAATTAGCCCGGCGCAAAGTAACAGACGTCATAAAAAACCGTAGTTCACCCCACAGAACAATGATTGCCTAATCAAGTAGTCCAAAGTGCTGCTCGGGTGAAGTAGAAAGGGCAGCATGTAGCACCAGTGAGTGTCGGGAGACTCGCTCCTTCAGAGTCCAACATCAGCCCCGCTGCAGCGCTCCTCCGCCTGTCAGTGCTTCGGGTTGGTGGGAGGTAAGTTAGCCGGGACTTTGACCTGTTATTTAGCTGACGACTAGCTTTTATTTTTTTGGCTTTCTGTTGCAAGCTACTGGAACTTCGCTACGTGGTTGGGACTTACTGACAGCGTTAACCAGTGAAGACCTGGCCGGGGAACCCGCAGAAGAAAGGACGAGAAGAAGACGTTTTTAATGAATGTTACCGCCTTCAGAATGGAAATGTAAAGTAACTGCAGAGGAAAAACAGGAGCCTGCCTGTGCTTAAAACCTGCCACTGCAACATGCAAGTGAATTTTAACGCATTCATCGAAAAGTTTGTGAAGCTGAAATTTATTTTTTTTCCTCTTCAAGCAAAAGAGGGAAATACGCCAATTTTCTAAACTATTACATGTTATTCCTGTCGTTTAAGAAAGTCCAAAAATATGAACACACATGAACAACTCTCCCAAATTCAAGAAACTAGAGCGCTGAAACTAAAACGTGTGATGTCATCAAGTACAAAGCCTGGAACAAAAAAAAGGTTCCTTTTGTGTCTACATCAGACGGAACATTAGCTAGCTAACGGTGACGGAACGTTAGCTAGCTAACGTTCCGTCTGATGTAGAGACACGAAATGAACCTTAGCTAACGGTGACAGAACAGGTTCGTCTCTATTGATGGCATTTTATTTTGACTTCTTGAGCACATTTAGATCATTAAAAAACTAAAAGCTTTGTATATTGCCATAGTAAATATTTGTTTTAATTTAATCCAACCGTTTGGCAGTACTGGTGGGACAGTGTGCTCTGAGGCTCGCCAGTGGTTGAGAACAGCTGGAATTAAACTCAAGAGGTTAAATAAGACAAGAATAAATCAGTCTCCCATTTACCGTCTGTGGCGCTCCACACTTTATACTTGATGACATCTTCATTTGGCGAGTGGCTCATGTTCACAAATACTGACGGAGCTTTCCTACGACGTGAGAAAAACATGGTGGAGTTCTTCCTTTCGGTGGCGTTCCCCTTTAATGCATTCTAATAGTTTCTATTAACTCCAACCAGCCAATGCAAGATGATGTATGATATGATCAACTGGAAGTTAGATTATTAAAACTCAAATTATTGCTGTGAAATAATCATCACTTGCATATATTTGTATGTAACACTTTGTATTGGAGTTAATTTCCCCTTTGTTTGTATTTAATTGCTTTTTTTGGCATTTCATACCATCAATCAACTTTTAAGGTAAATGACTGTAAAGTCATTGTCCCTCTGTGGCAGTTTCATTCAGTGCCTGACGTGTTTGAACAGAAAGTGAGTAAGATGTGGAGATATTTCTTTTGTAAAAAGCAGTGGCAAGTTGACCTGAGGCGTTATGAACCTAGAATGAGCATCTACCAGCAGACAGGCAGCCGGCCTGCAGTGGGCAGACTTCCATTCTGAAGGCGGTGCTGGCTCAGATCCAGGTCTCCCAGGATGAACACGCGGCCAGTGGTTCTAAAGTCAGCGCTGCATCCCGAGCTCTAGGAGGTAAAGCCAGCGCTACAGGAAGGTAAGCTGATCCTAAATCTGTGTCCAAAGGCAACTCCCAACGTTGAGCAAGACTGACGGGGCCAACTGTCCTCCCTCCCTCTCTCAAGGCTTCTGACCGATGACCGTGTCCAACCACTTCCTGTAGGCCATGGCGAAACGTCTCTGCTCGGCATTCGAGCAGCCGTCCAGGATGCCGCTCACGAAGCCGTGCTCGGCGGGCAGGGCGGGGCCGCTGGGCGGCAGCGTGCCCCTCTTCAGCCGCTTGCTGCCGCGCGGGTCCGGCAGGGCCGCCCCGTCCACCTCCATGGCTTCACCGGCACCGGGTCGCCTCTGTCCGTTCACGCCCTCCACTGCCGCCCCGCCCGCAGGCCGCATAGCGCAGGCCTTCGGCGAGCTCGGGTCGTCGTTGTTGATGCGGTCCGGCTCGCTGCCTCCGTTGCTGCCGCAGCGGTGCTGGTGTTCCCTCCTCCAGTGGTGCCATAGGTAGTAGACATGCCGCCTGGGGAAAGGGAGGAGGGGATGTTATTGAACTACAGCTCTTGATGAACTGCAGCTAGTTATTGAACTGCAGCTCGTTGATGAACTGCAGCTCGTTATTGAACTGCAGCTCGTTGATGAACTCCAGCTAGTTGATGAACTCCAGCTAGTTGATGAACTCCAGCTAGTTGATGAACTCCAGCTAGTTATTGAACTACAGCTCGTTGATGAACTACAGCTAGTTATTGAACTACAGCTCGTTGATGAACTACAGCTCGTTATTGAACTACAGCTAGTTATTGAACTACAGCTCGTTGATGAACTACAGCTAGTTATTGAACTACAGCTCGTTGATGAACTACAGCTAGTTATTGAACTACAGCTCGTTGATGAACTACAGCTCGTTTGATGAACTACAGCTAGTTATTGAACTACAGCTCGTTATTGAACTACAGCTCGTTGATGAACTACAGCTCGTTATTGAACTACAGCTCGTTGATGAACTACAGCTCGTTATTGAACTACAGCTCGTTGATGAACTACAGCTAGTTATTGAACTACAGCTAGTTATTGAACTACAGCTCGTTTGATGAACTACAGCTAGTTATTGAACTACAGCTCGTTTGATGAACTACAGCTAGTTATTGAACTACAGCTCGTTGATGAACTACAGCTAGTTATTGAACTACAGCTCGTTTGATGAACTACAGCTCGTTTGATGAACTACAGCTCGTTATTGAACTACAGTTCGTTATTGAACTACAGCTCGTTATTGAACTACAGCTCGTTATTGAACTACAGCTCGTTATTGAACTACAGCTCGTTGATGAACTCCAGCTCGTTGATGAACTCCAGCTCGTTGATGAACTCCAGCTCGTTGATGAACTCCAGCTCGTTGATGAACTCCAGCTCGTTGATGAACTCCAGCTCGTTGATGAACTCCAGCTAGTTATTGAACTACAGCTAGTTATTGAACTACAGCTAGTTATTGAACTACAGCTCGTTTGATGAACTACAGCTCGTTATTGAACTACAGCTCGTTTGATGAACTACAGCTAGTTATTGAACTACAGCTCGTTGATGAACTACAGCTCGTTGATGAACTACAGCTCGTTATTGAACTACAGCTCGTTATTGAACTACAGCTCGTTATTGAACTACAGCTCGTTGATGAACTACAGCTAGTTATTGAACTACAGCTAGTTATTGAACTACAGCTAGTTATTGAACTACAGCTCGTTGATGAACTACAGCTCGTTGATGAACTACAGCTCGTTATTGAACTACAGCTCGTTATTGAACTACAGCTCGTTGATGAACTACAGCTAGTTATTGAACTACAGCTAGTTATTGAACTACAGCTCGTTGATGAACTACAGCTCGTTGATGAACTACAGCTCGTTGATGAACTACAGCTAGTTATTGAACTACAGCTAGTTATTGAACTACAGCTAGTTATTGAACTACAGCTCGTTGATGAACTACAGCTAGTTATTGAACTACAGCTAGTTATTGAACTACAGCTCGTTGATGAACTAGCTGTGCGATGTAAGGCAAGGCAAGTTTATTTGTAGAGCACATTTCAACAACAAGGCGATTCAAAGTGCTTCACATGAAACCATTAAAAGCATCAAAACATAATGCAGATTTAAAAACAGTTAAGAAAACATTAAAACAGTCAAAAAGCAAAATAAAAAAATAAAAGTTGAAAAAGCAAAATAAAAAACAAAAGTTGAATAAAAGTTGCAGTGCAGTTTAAGAAATAAAATGCAGTAGTGAGATGCAGTAATTGAGTCTGGTTCAGTTAAAGGCAGCAGCAAACAGAAAAGTCTTCAATGTGGACTTAAAGGAGCTGAGGGTCTCAGCAGACCTGCAGCTTTCAGGACCTTGTTCCAGATGTGTGGAGCAGAAAAGCTGAACGCTGCTTCTCCATGTTTAGTTCTGACTCTTGGAACAGAAAGTAGACCCGTCCCAGACGACCTGAGTGGCCGGGATGGTTCATAAGGTAGCAGCAGATCACAAACATACTTAGGCCCTAAACCATTCAGTGCTTTATAAACCAGCAGCAGGATTTTAAAGTCAATTCTTTGTTTGACAGGGAGCCAGTGCAAAGACCTCAGAACTGGAGTGATGTGATCCACTTTCCTGGGCTTAGTGAGGACTAGGGTTGGGTACCGACACGGACGTGTTGGAACCGGTGCCAACACGTCAGCTCTGATGTGTAATTAGCTACCGACACAAAGTATTGTCGGTCCTTCAAGTAGGATTCAAACCAGTTAAGTGCTGCGCCAGAGAGTCCTAC
The DNA here is from genome assembly GCF_910589615.1 of Taurulus bubalis. NCBI lineage: Eukaryota > Metazoa > Chordata > Actinopteri > Perciformes > Cottidae > Taurulus > Taurulus bubalis. The sequence goes on from NC_136596.1 coordinate 27,812,719, forward strand.
CAGACTTCAGTCTGTCTAGTAGTATGTCATGATCAACCGTGTCGAATGCAGCACTGAGATCCAGTAATACTAAGACTGAGGTTCTGCCACTGTCTGTGTTTAAGTGATGTCGTTGAAAACCTTAACAAGAGCAGTTTCAGTACTGTGGTGCTGACGAAAGCCGGACTGGAAGACATCAAAACAGTTATTTTCAGCTAAGAAGTTGTTCAGCTGTTGAAAAACCGCTTTTTCCATTATTTTACTTAAGAATGGGAGGTTTGATATTGGTCTATAGTTTTTCAATATTTCGGGGTCTAAACTAGCCTTCTTTAGAAGTGGTTTAATAACTGCAGTTTTTAGGGCTTGTGGGAAGACACCTGAGAGAAGGGATGTGTTTACAATTTGTAAAAGATCAGCGGTCATGCAGTGTGAAATATTTTTGAAAAAGTGTGTTGGTAGAATATCCAAGCAGCAGGAGGATGTGTTCAGATGTTGTATAATGTCTTCTAGGCTTCTTTGGTTAATTGAGTGAAATTGTGTCATGATATTTGAATGGATGCTATTTAAAGATGGGGACAACACATATCCTGTGGTTGGTGTGGAGCCACCGACTGCTTGTCTAATTCTCTGAATTTTATCAGCAAAATAGGAGGCAAATTGATTGCATGCCCAGGTGGATTGGAGCGTAGCCGTTACCGACACCGGAGGGTTTGTTAGCCTGTCCACGGCAGCAAATAAGGCGCGTGTATTGTTTTTGTTTTTGGTTATGATGTCAGAGAAGAAGGCCTGTCTTGCATTTCTAAGTTCCAAATTATAATTGTGAAGTCTCTCTTTATAGATACCACAGTGAACCTGGAGATTAGTTTTTCGCCACCTGCGTTCAGCTTACCGACAGCTAGTTAATGAACTACAGCTAGTTATTGGACTACAGCTAGTTAATGAACTACAGCTAGTTATTGGACTACAGCTAGTTATTGGACTACAGCTAGTTAATGAACTACAGCTAGTTATTGGACTACAGCTAGTTAATTAACTACAGCTCATTAACTAGCTGTAGTTAGTCAGCTAGTTATTGAACTATTATATCAAAATATAGGAGGAGAAACTCTTTATTTCCAAGACTAAAGTGGTCATTTTTTTTAAACTTGGGAGATTCTATGAAATTAAAGTGTCAGTTTACGAGAAAAATATATACACTAGCAGATGTCCTAGTAAATAGATATTGATAATTAAAACCAAATGCCTATTCCTGACAACTACTTTTTAAGGATCATTTATTTAATCTTTATTTGTTCGCTTAATGCAGTTCATTCATACGAACGTGACAAATAAATAAATTCAGTTACGTAATATACAAAGCCTCACATTTAAGAAATGCATCATGTATTTGGTATGAGAAATCAGATTATAACAAGTGAAAGAAAAAGGGGAAAAAAGGAAAGTGTATGAAATGGAAGTAGTACCTAAAGATTGTACTTCCTGTTCCTGAGTAAATGTGCTGAGTTGCAGTCTACCATCTGAACCCCTAAACCACCAACAAAGAAGAGCAACAACCACAGACCTGTTGTAACAGACGACTGACTGCAGCGCTGTGCTGCCGTTTAATGGCTCAACATTTTAACTCCTTTGTTGCGTTCACTCACCTGTGACTCCACAGCGTCTCGTGACCGGGGAAGGACTGGATCAGGTCAGAGCACAGCGCCACCTCCTGGTGGAAGAGTTGAAGCAGCGTGGTGGAGCTGAGCTGCCTCTCCTCCTCCTCCGACAGCTCCCCGTTGGCCTGGTCCTGGTCCTGGTCCTGGTCCTGGTCCGGCTGTGTGGGGGCACTGCTGCTGGGCTCTGCGCTGCACTGGTGCTGGGGGGAACTGGTGCTGGACGCTGGCGTCTGGGAGAGCTCAGTGATCAGCTCCTTGAGGAGGAACTGGCGGTAGTGGAAGCCGCTGTGGTCGGACACGTGCATGGACACCCAGAGACGCATCGAGGACAGCTCATGGTGGAACACCTGAGGAGACATGGCCGTTAGCTCATGGTGGAACAAATAATTAATTAATTAATATTAATATATATATAAATAATTTTATTCTGGTGGTAATAAAGTGAGAAAAAAAAATCTTAATATTCCAAAGAAGAAATCTCGGATATGCTGTGACGTTTACAGGAAAAAAACTATTAATTCAGACTGTATAAAAAGTAATATTCTTGTAACTTATAAAGTCATAACTTTGCACGATAAAAGTAAATAATACTCTGAGAAGTAAACAGGTTTAATTTCTTCTCGTCTGCATTAGTCACAGATCAATTACTCATCAGACATTTCCCTCAGTTAGTTATTTATATTTAATTCATTAGGAGGTAACATGTTTTATACCTCTTGTGAATATAATCCAGTAATCTTATTTTCATACATAATGTATTTGATATCTACCCTTCGTTTACACCTTGGACAAAACGTCGTCAGTGAATCCTTCCTCTAACTTTGCCACATCCATCTTTCACTCGTTCTGGGCCATTTGAATGCATTTGACCACAAACGTCACTTTATAGTTATTACAGGCATGTTATTACAGACATGTTATTATAGATATGTGGGTGCAGTACGATGAGTGATCTGGAAGCCATGTGCTTCCTTGACTGAAACGCGACTTCTACGACCTTTTCTTTTAGCAGATATACAACTTGTGTTCATCTCAGAACATCAGAGTGTTTTCTCTGAATATTCCCCGCGGCCCGGTGCCGTAATTAGAAAGTGTTTCCTACAATGGCTCCGATGAACTGTAAACTGTAAGCGCTTATTGGTTTGAATTGAATGCTCCTTGTCGACTTCCCATCCTGATTGGTTGGCCTCTTAAAAGCTCAACATGACAGCAGCTTGTTTGCAACGGATCCTGAAACTGTTCGGATCACAAATTGAAAAACAGGAGCAAATATAACTTTTAGAGATTCCTGATCACGCTTCTTTTACCTGATTGATTTCTATATTTGCAGATACAGATCCCTCAGCAGCACTACATTTTACTAGATTACATGTGAACACATACTCTACTCTACCGTCACACAATACTCATCTTCACTGAACAGAGCCTGAACGCATCATAATGTAACCAAACAGAACCGCTAGCGGTGCTGCTAGCGGTGCTGCTAGCGGTGCTGCTAGCGGTGCTGCTAGAGCTACTAGCTCTCCTCCGGTCGATTGGTTATTTTCAAAGCAACATGATCAGAGATCAGAGACAAGAAAAACATTAATGCAGAAGTCCTGATCACATGTTTTACTGAATATTGGCGTAATACCGATTGTCAGTAAATCTTTATTTACACTGTAATGGTTGACGTTAAACGGTCTGTACGGATCAGCAGCGGCCCGTTAGACCACTAGACTACAGACTCAGTCCACTTACTCTCTTAACCTTTTGTTCTCTTTTGTTTGTCTCGTTAGAACTGTGGGTCAAACCCATCAGTTTAGAAAACATCTGATGGAATTCAGTAACGATGCGAGTAAATGCTCAGAGATCTACATTCAAATAGAAAAGTGCATGAAAAGGAACTTAAAGGAAACTGTACGTTTCTACCTGTGTGCGTGTGTGAAAATGCTCGAGTGGCACTTCAAAGATTATGACAAGGAATCCTAAAACCAGAAGAAACACTAGAAGCTCCCCTCATCCTACCTTGACGTTGCCCTTGGCCATGTGCTGCAGCACCCAGATGCGGTGCGACCAGGCGTTGTAGTTGCTGGGGTAGCGGCAGGCGGCGGCGGCGCACACCTTCATCTCCTGCTGCAGCGTGCCGGCCAGGCGCTCGCCGGGCCGCCGGCTGCGCTCCGCCTCGGCCGGCTGATGCTTCCGGCCCACGGCGGAGGACTGACGCAGGACCTGCTGCAGCACCCAGCGTCTGCGGGGGAGGGGCTGTGATATCACGGTGCTCACGGCAGTCAAGACATTTGGGGATTCATAACCGCAGGTAGAAGGTAGAAGACTAAAGCTTTGAATGTGCTCAAAGACCCCACGAAACACAGCGAACACACGAGGAGACACGGACTGAAGCTGAGCAGCTTTTACATGCAATCTGGTCTTACCGGTGAATCCACGTCTCCGGGCTCTTGGGGAACTTGGTGAGGGCCAGCTGGCCCAGGTAGAGGTCCCTCTCCGGGCTGAGCGCTCCGCTCTGCAGCAGCTCCTTCCTGCAATGACAAGCGGCCATGCGTTACGTCAGAGTCACGCGCCGCGTTTGAGCCGCGCTTCCAGAAGAAGCTGCCCGACGTCCACGAGGAATAATACGAGTCGCCGTGGCGGAGGAGGCTGCCGCGTCTGTACCTGACGTTCCAGGCGGTGGTGAAGTCCGGGTTCAGCAGCAGCAGCGTGCAGGTGATATCCGCCAAGACTGAGGGACACAGACAGGAGCCGGCTTTCAACATTATGGATGTCACGTGATCACACAGGAACAACAGGTCACTCGCTACCCGATCCCTTCTACTTTATACACATAATGATAAAGAATCTGAATCTTCAGCAACCTCGTGAGGACAACCTCTCGACCCGCTGAGCCACGGCGAGAAGCAGCAACCATCTCATCTGAAGATGTGGGAGCGGGCGATGGAAACATGCGTGCCTGTCGGTGGGTTACCTTCCCGGTCCAGCCGGTGCTTGCGCTGCCGGTGGAGCAGCAGCTTGTTGTGGACGTACGGCAGCAGGAACTTCACGCACCAGCTCTCCACGCCCAGCTTGTTGTCCAGCAGCACGATGGGGCTGCGGTTGTAGCGCGCCTCCGGACACGGGATCACGCCGATCTCGTCACTGAGGAGCAGACAGGAGGGTTTACTTCACTGCGACATGACGAGTCAGTCTCAGGAACATCCTGACATGTTCTGTTCTCATCTTTGGTTAGTTAGTTTGCGAGTACATCTTACATTACATTTAGCTGAGGCTTTTATCCAAAGAGACTTACAATAAGTGCATTCAACCATGAGGACAAAGTCAACAAGAATCAAGAAAGTACAATTTCTTCAATAAACTACAAAGTGGACGCGTCTCAGGACACAGAGACGTGGACCTAGCGGAGCCGAGGATCGAACCGCCGACCCTCTGCTTTGGAGGGCGACCCTCTCCGTATTAAACAGATAGAATATCTCCTGGTGACAGTAGTTACATAAGCAGGAATGTGTTGACAGTCCTGCAGCAGTGTATCCGGTCACGTGCACGAGAGACAGACGAGGAGCCGTGACGTCAGCTGGTGGGAGCCGTGACGTCAGCTGGTGGGAGCTTCTCGTGAGCCTTCAATGACCCGACAGCCTGACGCGGTGGACCTGAAACGGCCCTACAACCAGCACCTGCCCACCAGGACGCCTCGTGTCATCGGTTCAATGAACGGATGAATTAAGGCGCTCACCTTAAGGCTCGTGCCGGATGTGGCAGACTTTAGAGGTCCGGCTCACCGCGTCAAAGAACGAGCTCACGTTGTTCTAGTCCCGCGAAACGACTCACCGCTTCGCTATATTCTGGTATTTAACCCGGAAACAGGGGCCGCGCAGTGCGTGTACAGCCCGCTTCCTGAGGCTTCAGCGGGGATAAACAGAACACGCGCGCTGGGCCGGCTAGCTTCACTGTCAACTTCCCCTGGACCGCTCTGACTCCAGGTGATAGTCCGAGCCCGCGCAGTGAAAGGCTGCCCTGGAGCCGCCGCTGGGACCCGGGTTCGTCCTGGAGAGACATCCTGCGCTCCGGCCGGTCTGCGGTACTTACATGTTGGGGTTCTTCTTGAAGGCGTTGGTGATGTCTTTGACAACTCTCTGGACCAAGACGTCCACCTCCTCCTCCGACTCCGCCATCTTTGTGTCACCCAATGACGTAACGCGGAGCAAAAAGTTTTTCCGGGTAAAAAAAAAAAAAACAATACTACGGAAGCCCGGAGAGACGAGTGGCAAAGTCACTGCGAAGAGCGAACAGTTTTAAAGCGCGGCTGTGTTGGTGTGCATATTTATATTTATGGAATACAAATAATATAGATATGAGATGCATCGTATACTTGATTCCGTTTGACATTTGTTTAGTGTAGTCATTTATTAAAATGTTTTACATGACATGATATTATAAAAACCTTTTGCTGCTCTTCGTCCCTGCAGTGTGTTTGTTGGATGAAATGTTGTTCCATGCATTCACTCACCGGTGAGTTTGCAGTTGAAACAAAGCCTATAGATAATATATATATGTATACACCTGTATGACCTTGAATAAACATGAAGCTGTTTGTGAATATGCAGCAGGTAAATGGCATGAAATCAACTGACTTCTAACAACAACGCACACAGGGCCACTCATTCATTCCCTTATAGCCATGATCAAAAGATAAGCAATCTCCCAAAAACATCAACATAGTGATAAATGCAACGAATGGATCAATATGCTTATGAAGAACTCGATGCTATAATACAGATACCAGGTCAATGCAAAGCCCAACAGGGATAATGCATGCGATACATCAGGGCCACTGCTGAAGGGCGCCATCTGGTGGACGTATCGACGTACTACGAGCCAGAGCCCGCTTGGATTCTGAAAGGTGAGGACCCTGTGTTTTCAAAAACATGATTCATTTGTTTAGCCTCATTTAACCACATGTTAACAGCTGCCTTTATTCATGTAAAATCACAAGTGAGTTATTTACCGATATATTTTATCTCGTCAATCAAAACGTTAAAAGCTGGTGTGAACTTCAGACCTTATCTAACCAAAAATAACATAACAAACCCATCGACTTGGAGATGAGAGGACCAGAAGCCTGAAACTCACTTCTGGGTTCCAGGACTCATCCCTGCAGCGCTCCATTGGGCTGTAATACTGCATTATGCAGCCGCGCTCACATAACATGCAGATTATCATCATCTCTTTTGGAACTGAGAAATGGATCTTTTCTAGTGTCTATTGTAATTTACATTTAGTGTTGACAATAATATGACCTGCCAGGAGGGGGAGCTGTGTGGCTATTAGAGCCCGAAACCATATACGATTCCTTTTGCTGTCAGAGAATCTTGCAGAATGCAGCTCATAAACAACATTATCCAATGCATCAGTTGTCCACATAATTCAATCTTCCTCCTGCAGTTTATCTTTTTTGAATCCTTTTCTAACCCCCAAAAAAGAAAATAAATCCCCAATTGAAACAATTCACTGAAGATAAGACTTTAAAAGATGTTTAGGACACGGAACAGCTTGATCGTCTCTCCTCCCCCACCTGAAACTCAAAGGCTGCAACTTCACTTTCAAACACTCTTATGTAAGAGATGGCGAGCATCTGTGGAAAATGTGTGTTATCCTGGCGTGTGGGAAGCACAGTGGGGGAGTTCACTGTTCACTTACTAATTACACAGAATGCAAGGCTCATCTCTTCCCTTGTATGTTCAGTTTCTTCCCGTGGAGTTATTTTGGGGAAGTTTCCCCCTCATAGTCAATAGTCTCGTGGACAGTGTAAAGCTCATGGGTCAAATGTGATTGTTTTTTGCTTTAGAAATTGATTGACACTTTTAAACCACAATTAGATCCGAGCAATAAACACTTGGGGATTATGGTCATTTGCTCTCCCGTCTAACTGCCAGACTCTGGGGGACTTTTCCTCCGCTGAGCTACAGCCGTGTTCCGTTTAGGGTTCAGTGAAGAAAGGTCCAACACAAATGGCTTGCATTACCAATCAGTATGTGACTACAGCGAGTGTAACAAAGACTTATATACACACACCTCATAGAAACCACTGCTAATGTACAAGTACAGCATTTTAAAAAAAAGTGTGAGTTATACAAAAGCCAATATGGAAAGTGACCACTCTGGAGCCCCAACAAAGCACCTCAAAGATGCCATTGAATCACATATCACTGACTTTGCTTATGAACATTTTATACATAAACGCTTTAGATTTAATCTGTTTTAAATGCATGGCAAGTTTTAGAGTTCCAATTTTACCCCAGGTAGCAATTAGTTTCCATACATAGATTTCAGTATGAAAATGATCCAGCAGTGACTCCACTTAGTCAGGAGTTTTCCTTGCAGCCTTAACAAACATACAGCTTCTTCCCATCTGCAGTTGGGGTTAATAAAGGAACCCCACTGACAGCAGTGCAGACAGCCAAGGAGCTAATAGTGGTAGTTTACCCAAGTGTGCACCATCAAGTGGAAACCTAGCCTTCCAGATTTGAATATGCAACCACAATATAACATGGGTAAAAAAAAAAAAAAAAGCAAAGTTTAAATCAGATGAGCAAAACTTTATTGTTCTTTCAGGATGTGTCCAGTCAGGGTAAATCTGAAGAGCTGGGGAGACAGAAGCAGCAAGGTCAAAATTGGCACAATGCAATTCTCAAGCTAAAAGAGAACAAGTACTACTACCTTTCAAGATGCTCACTGGCCGCCTTGGAGTGAAGCTTTGATGGGTTGGTAAGGGACTCAGTCGACAACCCGCCTCGGCGGAAACATCATCTCTCCAGGAGTGTAGTGGGTTTTGGAGAAATGGCGTCTTCCATTACGGTATCTCGAGCGAGACCTGAATATGTGGACTGGTTCCATGTTTGACACGTCACTGAACACAGGCTGAGGGCGTTCCCTCCCTTCACTAGAAAAGTCAACATGTCCATCATCACCGCCTGTGGACTCGGAGGAAGACGATCCAGTGCCCACCAAGCCTAAACCTGGGTTACCAGACCCAACACCCCTAGCATCATTCCCAGTGGGTGCTAGGTTGACATTGCCTCTTAACGGAGGGTAGGCTCTTGGGACGCTTGAGCCAGAAGACGAGCCACTGGGTGCAGGACTGCCGTAGCCTGCTGAGACGGAACCCGCCAAGCCTAAAGCTAGGTTGCCAGACCGAGAACCAACACCCCTCGCATCATTTCCAGTGGGTGCTAGGTTGACACTGCCTCTTAAGGGAAGGTAGGCTCTTGGGACGCTTGAGTCAGAAGACGATGACCAGTGCATGTAGCCACGGGGTGCAGGACTGCCGTAGCCTGCTGAGACGGAATGTGTGTCAATTCTTTATTATTTAGCAGACATTAATCTTGAAGTGTGCATTCTTTGGACGGCCAACATTACCTTCTCGTGCAGGGAGACAAGTGACACTGCTGATCAACAGGCATGACATCCACAACATCCTGCAAACAATCATGTTCAGTTCAGCCAACTGAGATAAGGCAACTCAAACCACTTCAGAGGAACCGTTTGATGACTTACCTCAAAGACAACCCACAATGCACAGCCATTGTGTTAACACTAGATTCACTGCTATGCTCCTGAGTCTTCTGAGCTCCTTAAAAAGGATCCTCCCAGCTGCTAATTGAGGGCTGATTGGGAGCAGCTGCTGGCCAAATGAGGCGTTCCCAAGAACCAACCTCACAGGAAACGCCTTGAGACTTTCACTACATGAACGGTCATATTATCCTCAACTTTAAGGAGCAAGTTCATCAAAAATACAATTAAGAAAAAATAACTAATTGTTATGGAGAAACCAGCTATGGATTATTGGGTTTATGTCTCCAGTTCTAATTCAACTGTTGACTGTGGATCATCCGGCGTAACTGTGGAACTGGTTGTGGGTGGATTTCTGAATGTTGACTCGTTCTGTGGGTTGCATGTCAGCACAACATGACATAACGTAGCCTTTAAAGTGTCTGTGAGCTTGAAGAAGTGTGTGTCCATTGTTAGACTCCTGCAGAGCTGAGCTCAGGATGCAGCTTCCTGTTTGTTGTAGCAAGACAAATAATCATCATCTAACCGAATATGTTCCCTGGCTCACAAACAGATTCCTGTATTTTATTGCGTTGCTGCTCCAGGATTATCTCCACCAGGAGAATCATGAGATTGCTGGTGTGTGCGTGTCCACATGTGAGTGTGCACCTCAGTGTCTGTCCATGGCTAATCTCACAGTCTGCTGCAGCAAACAGCATTAATGTTGTAGGTGTCCGGTTATGGCTGCATACTCAAAGACCTCTGATGGTGGCAGGGATACTCCCACTGACTGCCTTTAACAGTGTGAACTGAAACACCACCAGAGGTTGAGGCAACATAACTACATGTTAGTTTGAGGAAAATATCGTGGTTTGTGTTAAACAACTATGTTTGTTACGTAATCTATATCAATGGCCAAAGTTACATAACAAAAGAACAATGTTGTCTTCTTGTGTTCATATGGGTGAAGAATAGATCATAATGAACCTACTAGTCAGTGTAACAGGCCTTACCCATATCTAGGAGGCTGATAACCCCACGGACATATGTTTGGACCCAAAGTCTGAATGTCAAAGCAAGTTACTCAAAGCTTTATTAGTCAGTTCAGGGATTCCTGAAGACCAGTGCCGCCCGCCCTGTATGCTGAATCCACAATAACTGAATACACAATAGCTAAATACAGCTGTGTAGGGCTCTGCACATCCTTTTTAAAATATGAATAAAGAGGGAGACTAAGTTATGTATTTGTTTGAAAAAAGCTGACAGGAAATGAGCCTCACAGTGAGGGAGAGAGGAGAGGTAAAATAAATACAAATAAAAGATGAAGGAAAGCAGAGATCATACATGGACAAAGCTGATAATAATGCTGGGAACGCATGAAAGATCCACCAGGTGCAGCTGGACGCCGCCACCCGGAGGCAATGAGTTGAGGGGCGGGTCAGTTTCCACTTCTTGCATACATACATGGTGTCTTTTCAAAACCAACTTATGTCCTCACAGGAAGTCAGGTTTAGGCAACAAAATCACTCGTTAGGTTCAGGAAAGGAGGGCGGCCCAATCCCAACCTAAGTAACGCGCTCCCACAAAGTCGGTGAGGGTTCAGGGCTGTCCCACTGTCAACTCATCCAGTGTTGAGCTCTTCATGAACACTTCCCTCGAGTCCACAATTCTGCAGACTTTGCCCATGGGAATACCCCACAATTCATAGCAATGTGACAATAAACACAGGGTTACCTAGTGGAAGCATGGACACAAGAATAAAATAAATACCCACAATTGTACATTTGTTTATGTCATGGTCACATGATACATTGCAGCAAAGTGCTGTCTCGTCAGTATTTACACCACTTTAAGCCCTCACACCATCAACCACTTACCAGGTGGCGTCAGTGAGTCCCTGAGGGTTCAGGGCTTAAGGCCTTAGGGGACATGGGTCACGTTAACTTGACTGACGAGCACCTCACTGAAGTCATGTGACTAACGTCTCACTCACCAAGCTGCATTGTTTGACACATTGGGAATGAGAACAGGTTGGAGCTGATCGCATTGGCACCGCAATTCAGAAGCATCTCTCCACTCTGTATATGCACCTATGGTCTCTTTACTGTACAATAGATTGAGCCTGTTGGCTCAATCTATTGTGTGAAAAATCGATAAGAGGATGAAGGTTTAGTTTTTTTTATTTACAGCTACAAATCTTTGATCTATCTTCAAGACTCAACTTTGAACAATATTAACTTTGTTTGAAGGCAACAGCACAACATAAATACATGTAATGGTCTATAATAAGCTTGATAAAGTACATAGGCTACTTTGAGAGAACCATGCATGGTTGCCTTCTAGATTTGATCACAATAACTTTGAAAGACATTATACAACCCCCCGCAGATTGTCTATAAAACTGTTGAGCAGCTTTTGTGCCCCAAACCAAAGCTTGCATATGACCCCTTTTAGGGGCCCGGTCTGCTGTTGACATCATAGCTTATAGAAATGGGCTCAAAATAAGACGATTGAGCAGATATGTGGTGTTGGTCTGTCACAAGTTCAAAGCTACCGTTAAGAGTCCTGCATTAAGAATTAAGTGCCAATAGAGCACAAGTTCTTGTCCCCGAGGTTACAAAGATCCTGTGAAAGATGTTTTTGAAAGGCTTAATGCACAACACTGGAGTTAAACAGCGCACTCAGAAAGTAGGGAGGCCTTCACATTTGGTCTTGCAGCCCTTATGCTGCCAACCGAGTGAGCGTAGAACTGAAGCCACAAATAACTGGCAGATTTACCGATGGACAATTTGATGACACTTGCAATGATGTTCAACTTTCTGTATACAATTATGAGTCGGATTCTTTTTCCCGGTACTTTATTTAGCAACTTTCAAATAGACTATACATCAGCGGATAAAAACATTTGGTGCTTTCATTTTAACTATAGTGATAAGTACAAATAAAGCCCCAACATGCCGTATGAGCCCAGTGCACCCATTTGATCAAACCGTTAGCTACACACAACAGTAGCTGCAACCGCAACAGTTACATGGTGGCTGGGGAGGGGTTATCATAATAAAGGGCAGATATGCACAACTTTTTCTTTCAGGATGTCCAGTCAGGGTAAATCTAACGATCTGGGGAGACAGAAGCAGCAAGGTCAAAATTGGCACAATGCAATTCTCAAGCAAAAAGAGAACAAGTACTACTACCATTCAAGATGCTCACTGGCCGCCTTGGAGTGAAGCTTTGATGGGTTGGTTAGGGATGCGGTGGACAACCCGCCTCAGCGGAAACATCATCTCTCCAGGAGTGTAGTGGGTTTTGGAGAAATGGCGTCTTCCATGACGGTATCGCGAGCGAGACCTGAAAATGTGGACTGGTTCCATGTTTGACACGTCACTGAAGACAGGCTGAGGGCGTTCCTCCCCTTCACTAGAAAAGTCAACATGGCCATCGCCACCACCTGTGGACTCTGAGGAAGACGATCCAGTGCCTACAAAGCCTAAACCTGGCTTAACAGACCCAACACCCCTAGCATCATTCCCAGTAGGTTCTAGGTTGACATTGCCTCTTATAGGAGGGAGGTACTCTCTTGGGACGCTTGAGCCAGAAGACGAGCCACTGGGTGCAGGGCTCCCGTTGCCACCGGGTACAGGGCTCCCGTTGCCACCGGGTACAGGGCTCCCGTTGCCACCGGGTACAGGGCTCCCGTTGCCACCGGGTACAGGGCTCCCGTTGCCTGCAGAGACGGAACTCCCCAAGCCTAAACCTGTGTTACCAGACCCAGAACCAACACCCCTAGAATCATTCCCAGTGGGTTTGAGGTTGACATGGCCTCTTAAGGGAGGGAGGTACTCTCTTGGGATGCTTGAGCCAGAAGACGAGCCACCGGGTGCAGGACTGCCATAGCCAGCTGAGAGGGAACTTGTGTCAATTCTTTTTTTTAAGTCAGCCAACATTAATCTTGACATAAGTGTGCATTCTTTGGACGGCCAACATTACCTTCTCGTACAGGGAGACAAGAGACACTGCTGATCAACAGGCATGACATCCACAACATCCTGCAAACAATCATGTTCAGTTCAGCCAACTGAGATAAGGCAACTCAAACCACTTCAGAGGAACTATTTGATGACTTACCTCAAAGACAACCCACAAAGCACAGCCATTGTGTTAACACTAGATTCACTGCTATGCTCCTGAGTCTTCTGAGCTCCTTAAAAAGGATCCTCCCAGCTGCTAATTGATGGCTGATTGGGAGCAGCTGCTGGCCAGGTGGGACGAGGCGTTCCCAAGAACCAACCTCACAGGAAACGCCTTGAGACTTTCACTAAATTGACGGTCATATTATCCTCAACTTTACAGAACCAATTCATCAAAACAAAAACAAAAACTAATTGCCACTAATTGCCAAGAATTCACCAGAAACAAGTGTCTCCTAGTTGCTCCACACATAATTAACAGACCTCACCCTCTTTATATTTCCTAGAGCGGACAAACAAGTTAGAACAGAAGGAAATTAAAAACCTCAACTTGTTTTAAATATTGGGTGGTTTTACCTCTTCTGGCCGATGAAACTTCTAATTAACGATCTGACTGGCCCTGGAAGGTAGAAATCCCCGTGCTTCAAGAGCTAAAATATCATTAAAATATGTAACCGTTGACAAGAGGTCATGAGTTAACCTGTGTTGTAAAGGATATCAAGCCAAAACCAGCTATGGATTATTGGGTTTATGTCTGCAGTTATAATTCAACTGTTGACTGTGGATTATCCGGCGTAACTGTGGAACTGGTTGTGGGTGGATTTCTGAATGTTGACTCGTTCTGTGGGTTGCATGTCAGCACAACATGACATAACGTAGCCTTTAAAGTGTCTGTGAGCTTGAAGAAGTGTGTGTCCATTGTTAGACTTCTGCAGAGCTGAGCTCAGGATGCAGCTTCCTGTTTGTTGTAGCAAGACAAATTATCAGCATCTAACCGAATATGTTCTCTGGCTCACAAACAGATTCCTGTATTTTATTGCGTTGCTGCTCCAGTATTATCTTCACCAGGAGAATCATTAGATTGCTGGTGTGTGCGTGCTGATAACCAGGGCCCCCCATGGACATATGTTTGGGCTCGTACCCAAAGTCAGAGTAAAAATCTGAATGTCAAAGCAAGTAACTCATAGCTTTATTTGTTTAGGGATTCCTGAAGACCAGTGCCGCCCACCCTGTATGCTGAATACACAATAACTGAATACACAATAACTAAATACACAATAACTGAATATGGTTGTGTAGGGCTCTGCACATCCTTTTATACATATGAATAAAGAGGAAGACAAAGCTAAGTATTTGTTTGAAAAAAGCTGACAGGAAATGAGCATCAAAGCGTGAGGGAGAGGTAAAATAAATACAAATAAAATATGAAGGAAAGCAGAGATCATACATGGACAAAGATGATAATAACGCTGGGAACGCATGAAAGATCCACCAGGGCCCTATTCTTCGTACCTAGTTTACTGAGTTAGCTGGATAATTTTAAGGATAAGATGACGCAGGTCAGGCTTTTCGGTTCCTCGAAGCAAGTTTGGATAAATCACCATAGCAACACATCCAAATCCCTTAACCTGCTCCAGAGCAGGTTTACTGAAATTCACTGGATAAGCTGGCCACTCCCACCGGACAAGAAAGGCAGCTCACTTCCTCATTGATGAAGGAGCGATATTAGTTATATTAGTTTTATAGGGAGAGAGTTCTTCCAGATCGCCAAGATCTGTTCTCACATCATCATGACTTCCTGTATGAGCTCACATCAGGATGACTTCCTGTACGAGCTCACATCAGGATGACTTCCTGTACGAGCTCACATCAGGATGACTTCCTGTACGAGCTCACATCAGGATGACTTCCTGTACGAGCTCACATCATCATGACTTCCTGTACGAGCTCACATCAGGATGACTTCCTGTACGAGCTCACATCATCATGACTTCCTGTACGAGCTCACATCAGGATGACTTCCTGTACGAGCTCACATCATCATGACTTCCTGTACGAGCTCACATCATCATGACTTCCTGTACGAGCTCACATCATCATGACTTCCTGTACGAGCTCACATCATCATGACTTCCTGTACGAGCTCACATCATCATGACTTCCTGTACGAGCTCACATCAGGATGACTTCCTGTACGAGCTCACATCAGGATGACTTCCTGTACGAGCTCACATCAGGATGACTTCCTGTACGAGCTCACATCAGGATGTCTTCCTGTACGAGCTCACATCATCATAGTGGCCGTTTCTCAATACCAAGTACACAGGTCTTGGCTTGTGAACTTCTGGAGTCTGGACTTGGAGTCTGGACTTGAGAGTCTGGACTTGGGAGTCCAGACTCTCAAGGACAGGAGAACACAGGACGGTCTTTCTGCAATTGGAACAGCAGCTGACTTGATGACGTCACCACCTCAGCTGTTGTTGTCATGGTTACTCTGATTCTTCACTGTAAAGTATTTTTACATTCAAACAAAATATGACAACCCTGCTCTTTTTGTACTGGTTTCACAGACACACACATATTATTGTATGTATATATATATATATATATATATATATATATATATAGTGTGTATATATTATTGTGTTTATAAATATATATTATATGTATACACAGATACACATCTCATTGTGTATATAAATATGTATTTTATCTAAATACTTATAGATACACATAAATGTAGATATATGCTTATAAATGTGTTTTATATATACACATAATTGTATATATTATATGTATATATATATACATATAATTGCAAACAATTCGGTCAAAAGTACTAAGATACCGCTGTAGTTCAAAGTAAAAGTTACATTAAAATCTCAAGTTATAAACCTTAACCTTTCCCTCAGTCAATCTGATTTAATGTGACTGTGCATAAATAATGATTGCTTGTTGAATCCTCGAAACAGAATTATCTCATGTTTAATCGATACGGAGACATCGGAGCCAGCGGATCATTTCAAAAAGTCAGCCGAGATCAGGCTGCTGTCGGCGGGCAGCAGAGCGCTGACGGCCCGGTGCTGCGGGGCTCACGGTCCGCGAGCAGGACCTCAACCCATCGGCGTATCTTTTTAAGTCGGCCGATTCTTGAGAAAGCGACCACAGATTTGATGCTTAAACAACTAACTTCTCGCCTGAAAACATCCTAAAATTACATTTTGTGACTCAACAGTAGTATTCATAGAATGTCAACTTTCAGTTATGAGTTTTCTCATCCGTCATTGTTCCCCGTTTGCTGGTCAGAAATGCATTCTGGGATATTGGCTCTCTCAAGTACGCTCAAGTCTGCTCTGATGCGTCCCTGGTAAAATGGGCGGATCAAGTCACATCCGGGCATTTTCACCGTTCTTGGCGAGAAGCGGACTTTTGAATTGGAACAGTACTTGGGCCGCGACTGATGACGTTTCACGAGTCAAGAGAAGAACGCTGATTGAGAAACGGCTGATGACTTCCTGTACGAGCTCACATCATCATGACTTCCTGTACGAGCTCACATCATCATGACTTCCTGTACGAGCTCACATCAGGATGGCCAAATAAATACCTTTTGGTGCATTTTTATACATAGTTACATGTATAAATAAAAGCTCTAAAAGAACTTACTAAGAATTTGGCCAACATTGTGAGCCCACCCGCACCTATTTGAACAAATGTTTCATTACTATCCACACCAAAGGAGAAGCTGCAACCTAAACAATGACATCGGGGAAAGAGCAAACTGAGGCTCAGATGAGAAGTACAACTTTATTGTCCTTGCAAGAAGTGTCCAGTCAGGGTAAATCTAACGATCTGGGGAGACAGAAGCAGCAAGGTCAAAATTGGTTCAACTCAATTCTCAAGCAAAAAAAAGAGAACAAGTACTACTACCTTTCAAGATGCTCACTGGTCACCTTGGAGCGAAGCCTTGATGGGTTGGTTAGGGATGCGGTCGACAACCGGCCCCTAAGACATGATCTCTCCAGGAGTGTAGTGGGTTTTGGAGAAATGGCGTCTTCCATTCCAGTAGCCCGAGCGAGACCTGAACATGTGGACTGGTTCCATGTTTGACACGTCACTGAACACAGGCTGAGGGCGTTCCTCCCCTTCACTAGAAAAGTCAAAATAGCCATCATCACCGCCTGTGGACTTGGAGGAAGACGATCCAGTGCCCACCAAGCCTAAACCTGGGTTACCAGACCCAACAGCATCATTCCCAGTGGGTGCTAGGTTGACACTGCCTCTTAAGGGAAGGTAGGCTCTTGGGACCCTTGAGCCAGAAGACGATGACCAGTGCATGTAGCCACCGGGTGCACGACTGCCGTAGCCTGCTGAGATGGAATGTGTCAATTCTTTATTATTTAGCAGACATTAATCTTGAAGTGTGCATTCTTTGGACGGCCAACGTTACCTTCTCGTGCAGGGAGACAAGTGACACTGCTGATCAACAGGCATGACATCCACAACATCCTGCAAACAATCATGTTCAGTTCAGCCAACTGAGATAAGGCAACTCAAACCACTTCAGAGGAACCGTTTGATGACTTACCTCAAAGACAACCCACAAAGCACAGCCATTGTGTTAACACTAGATTCACTGCTATGCTCCTGAGTCTTCTGAGCTCCTTAAAAAGGATCCTCCCAGCTGCTAATTGATGGCTGATTGGGAGCAGCTGCTGGCCAGGTGGGACTAGGCGTTCCCAAGAACCAACCTCACAGGAAACGCCTTGAGACTTTCACTACATGGACGGTCATATTATCGTCCATATAAAGGAGCAAGTTCATAAAAAAAACTTTAAAAAAAAACACATTTTGTCACAGTTTTGTTTTCATTAGTCCAGGTTTTGAGACATCTATCGCTGAGATTTCTGACTCAATACAATATAATTTAGCTTGTGTTTTTCACAGCATTAAAGAACAGTGTATTAAAAGTCTTTCCTGAAGCAGTGTACCCTTGTTGCTCCGACCACGTTGTGAAAGTGAAACCTAACAGTGTGAACTGAAACACTGGTTTAGGCAAAACAATTACATGATAGTTTTAGGAGAAGATCGTGGTTTATGTTAAACAACTATGTTTGTCACATCATTTATGTAAATGTCCTTAGTTAAGTACCAAAAGAACAATGTTGTCTTCTTGTGTTTATATGGGGGAAGACTAGATTATAAGGAACCTTCTAGTCGGTGTAACAGGTCTCTGCTTACCATATCTAGGAGGCTGATAACTGCTGATAACTCACCCAATTGACTGATAATTCATTTTAGTACAAGGTATTCATATCTCTCTTGTCACTTTCTCTGTTATATCATTATCATTGCAGAGAAAAAAAATAACACTTATTTTAATCAGTAAGCAGAAGCAGCCTAGAAGTATGTGTTGGGATTTAAAGTATTTTCAATACAACCATATCCAGATGTGTAATATGTTTCCATAGGGAGTTCTGGGCACATCCTGCAGGGCCCACATATATTTCACGTGAGGTGTTTCATCCCCTGAAAAAGATCCCTTTCATTTTGAAACAGGAAATAGAGGAATAAGCAGACATATCGTGGGTAAACCCACATGAACACAGTTCATCCCTCTTATTTATTGTGAAAGTGCTTTTTAAGACTGCTGATGTTTTTGAGTATTGGTGGTTGTGTTGTTCACCTTCCTTTTCATTTAGCCTTTAGTATTCGCTCTTTTCAACCAGTTTCACATTCCCAGGCCCCTTCTGTGTTATTCTTCACCTGTCCACCAGATGACCTCAAACTTTTCTATTCTAATTTCAGATCATGCCACCCCTAACTGCTAATCACCTCACTCCCCTCACCTGAGTTTCCCCGCCCATCTATACAGTTGTGGTTAATATGACTGTCCATGCAGTGAAGGTCCTGTGAAGTTGGTTCTTGTCCCACCTGGCCGGCAGCTGCTCCCAATCAGCCATCAATTAGCAGCTGGGAGGATCCTTTTTAAGGAGCTCAGAAGACTCAGGCGCATAGCAGTGAATCTAGTGTTATCACAATGGCTGTGCTTTGTGGGTTGTCGTTGAGGTAAGTCATCGAACGGTTCCTCTGAAGTGGTTTGAGTTGCCTTATCTCAGTTGGCTGAACTGAACATGATTGTGTTTGCAGGATGTTGTGGATGTCATGCCTGTTGATCAGCAGTGTCTCTTGTCTCCCTGCACGAGAAGGTAATGTTGGCCGTCAAAAGAATGCACACTTATGTCAAGATTAATGTTGGTTAACTAAAGTTGACTAGTTCCGTCTCAGCAGGCTATGTCATCCCTGCACCCGGTGGCTACGGCAGTCCTGCACCCGGTGGCTACATGCACTGGTTGTCGTCTTCTGGCACAAGCGTCCCAAGAGCCTACCTTCCATTAAGAGGCAGTGTCAACCTAGCACCCACTGGGAATGATGCTAGGGGTGTTGGTTCTGGGTCTGGTAACACAGGTTTAGGCTTGGTGAGTTCTGTCTCAGCAGGCGACGGCAGCCCTGCCCCCGGTGGCAACGGGAGCCCTGCACCCAGTGGCTCGTCTTCTGGCTCAAGCATCCCAAGAGAGTACCTCCCTCCGTTAAGAGGCAATGTCAACCTAGAACCTACTGGGAATGATGCTAGGGGTGTTGGGTCTGTTAAGCCAGGTTTAGGCTTTGTAGGCACTGGATCGTCTTCCTCAGAGTCCACAGGTGGTGGCGATGGCCATGTTGACTTTTCTAGTGAAGGGAGGGAACGCCCTCAGCCTGTGTTCAGTGACGTGTCAAACATGGAACCAGTCCACATATTCAGGTCTCGCTCGAGATACCGTAATGGAAGACGCCATTTCTCCAAAACCCACTACACTCCTGGAGAGATGATGTTTCCGCTGAGGCGGGTTGTCCACCGAATCCCTTACCAACCCATCAACGCTTCACTCCAAGGCAGCCAGTGAGCATCTTGAAAGGTAGAAGTACTTGTTCTCTTTTTCCTTGAGAATTGCATTGTGCCAATTTTGACCTTGCTGCTTCTGTCTCCTCAGATCGTTAGATTTACCCTGACTGGACATCCTGAAAGAAAAAGTTGTGCATATCTGCCCTTTATGATAACCCCTCCCCAGCCACCATGTAACTGAGGTTGCAGCTACTGTTGCGTGGATAGTAGCTAACAGTTTGATCAAATGGGTGCACTGGGCTCATACGGCATGTTGGGGCTTTATTTGTACTTGTCACTGCAGTTAAAATAAAAGCACCAAAGGTTTTGCTGATGTATAGTCTATTTGAAAGTTGCTAAATAAAGTACCGGGAAAAGAATCCGACTCATAATTGTAAACAGAAAGTTGAACATCATTGCAAGTGTCATCAAATTGTCCATCGGTAAATCTGCCAGTTATTTGTGGCTTCAGTTCTACGCTCACTCGGTTGGCAGCATAAGGGCTGCAAGACCAAATGTGAAGGCCTCCCTACTTTCTGAGTGCGCTGTGTAACTCCAGTGTTGTGCATTAAGCCTTTCAAAAACATCTTTCACAGGATCTTTGTAACCTTGGTGGGACAAGCAATGAATTCTTAATGCAGGATTCTTAAAGGTAGCTTTGAACTTGTGACAGACCAACGCCACATTACCTGCTCCAAGTCTTATTTTGAGCCCATTTCTACAAGCTACGATGTCCACAGCAGACCGGGCCCCTAAAAGGGGTCATAGGCAAGCTTTTCTGAGGGCCCCTCACTTTTTTGTGTGATGCACTAAAGCTGCTGAACAGTTTTATAGACGTTCTGCAGGGGGTTGTATAATGTCTTTCAAAGTTATTGTGATCAAATCTAGAAGGCAACCATGCATGGTTCTCTAAAAGTACATTATTATAGACCATTACATGTATTTATGTTGTGCTGTTGCCTTCAAACAAAGTTAATATTGTTCAAAGTCAAGTCTTGAAGAACATGGATCAAAGATTTGTAGCTGTTAAAAAATAAACATTCATCCTCTTATCTATATTTCAGTGCCTGTTGGCTCAATCTATTGTACAGTAAAGAGACCATAGGTGCATATACAGAGTGGAGAGATGCTTCTGAATTGCGGTGCCAATGCGATCAGTTCCAACCTGTTCTCATTCCCAATGTGTCAAACAATGCAGCTTGGTGAGTGAGGCGTTAGTAGTCACATGACTTCAGTGAGGTGCTCGTCAGTCAAGTTAACGTGACCCATGTCCCCTAAGGCCTTAAGCCCTGAACCCTCAGGGACTCACTGATGCCACCTGGTAAGTGGTTGATGGTGTGAGGGCTTAAAGTGGTGTAAATACTGACGAGACAGCACTTTGCTGCAATGTATCATGTGACCATGACATAAACAAATGTACAATTGTGGGTATTTATTTTATACTTGTGTCCATGCTTCCACTAGGTAACCCCGTGTTTATTGTCACATTGCTATGAATTGTGGGGGATTCCCATGGGCAAAGTCTGCAGAATTGTAGACTCAAGGGAAGTGTTCATGAAGAGCTCAACACTGGATGAGTTGACAGTGGGACAGCCCTGAACCCTCACCGACTTTGTGGGAGCGCGTTACTTAGGTTGGGATTGGGCCGCCCTCCTTTCCTGAACCTAACGAGTGATTTTGTTGCCTAAACCTGACTTCCTGTGAGGACATAAGTTGGTTTTGAAAAGACACCATGTATGTATGCAAGAAGTGGAAACTGACCCGCCCCCCAACTCATTGCCTCCGGGTGGCGGCGTCCAGCTGCACCTGGTGGATCTTTCATGCGTTCCCAGCATTATTATCAGCTTTGTCCATGTATGATCTCTGCTTTCCTTCATCTTTTATTTGTATTTATTTTACCTCTCCTCTCTCCCTCACTGTGAGGCTCATTTCCTGTCAGCTTTTTTCAAACAAATACATAACTTAGTCTCCCTCTTTATTCATATTTTAAAAAGGATGTGCAGAGCCCTACACAGCTGTATTTAGCTATTGTGTATTCAGTTATTGTGGATTCAGCATACAGGGCGGGCGGCACTGGTCTTCAGGAATCCCTGAACTGACTAATAAAGCTTTGAGTAACTTGCTTTGACATTCAGACTTTGGGTCCAAACATATGTCCGTGGGGTTATCAGCCTCCTAGATATGGGTAAGGCCTGTTACACTGACTAGTAGGTTCATTATGATCTATTCTTCACCCATATGAACACAAGAAGACAACATTGTTCTTTTGTTATGTAACTTTGGCCATTGATATAGATTACGTAACAAACATAGTTGTTTAACACAAACCACGATATTTTCCTCAAACTAACATGTAGCTATGTTGCCTCAACCTCTGGTGGTGTTTCAGTTCACACTGTTAAAGGCAGTCAGTGGGAGTATCCCTGCCACCATCAGAGGTCTTTGAGTATGCAGCCATAACCGGACACCTACAACATTAATGCTGTTTGCTGCAGCAGACTGTGAGATTAGCCATGGACAGACACTGAGGTGCACACTCACATGTGGACACGCACACACCAGCAATCTCATGATTCTCCTGGTGGAGATAATCCTGGAGCAGCAACGCAATAAAATACAGGAATCTGTTTGTGAGCCAGGGAACATATTCGGTTAGATGATGATTATTTGTCTTGCTACAACAAACAGGAAGCTGCATCCTGAGCTCAGCTGTGCAGGAGTCTAACAATGGACACACACTTCTTCAAGCTCACAGAAACAGGTCAACTCATGACCTCTTGTCAACGGTTACATATCTTAATGATATTATAGCTCTTGAAGCACGGGGATTTCTACCTTCCTGGGCCAGTCAGATCGTTAAATCGGCCAGAAGAGGTAAAACCACCCAGTATTTAAAACAAATTTAGGTTTTTAATTTCCTTCTGTTCTAACTTGTTTGTCTGCTCTAGGAACTATGATGAGGGTGAGGTCTGTTAATTATGTGTGGAGCAACTAGGAGACACTTTCAGAAAATACATATTTCTGGTGAATTCTTCAAACTGAATTCCATCATATTGGGGTTGAGTCAGGTATCTCAGAACCTGGATGAATAACAAACAAAGCTATCTATATCTGCACAGAGGGAAGTGGCAATTAGTTGTTGTTTTTGTTTTGATGAATCGGTTCTGTAACGTTGAGGATAATATGACCGTCAATGTAGTGAAAGTCTCAAGGCGTTTCCTGTGAGGTTGGTTCTTGGGAACGCCTCGTCCCACCTGGCCAGCAGCTGCTCCCAATCAGCCATCAATTAGCAGCTGGGAGGATCCTTTTTAAGGAGCTCAGAAGACTCAGGAGCATAGCAGTGAATCTAGTGTTATCACAATGGCTGTGCTTTGTGGGTTGTCTTTGAGGTAAGTCATCAAACGGTTCCTCTGAAGTGGTTTGAGTTGCCTTATCTCAGTTGGCTGAACTGAACATGATTGTGTTTGCAGGATGTTGTGGATGTCATGCCTGTTGATCAGCAGTGTCACTTGTCTCCCTGCACGAGAAGGTAATGTTGGCCGTCCAAAGAATGCACACTTCAAGATTAATGTTTGCTAAATAATAAAGAATTGACACATTCCATCTCAGCAGGCTACGGCAGTCGTGCACCCGGTGGCTACATGCACTGGTCATCGTCTTCTGGCTCAAGGGTCCCAAGAGCCTACCTTCCCTTAAGAGGCAGTGTCAACCTAGCACCCACTGGGAATGATGCTGTTGGGTCTGGTAACCCAGGTTTAGGCTTGGTGGGCACTGGATCGTCTTCCTCCAGGTCCACAGGCGGTGATGATGGCTATTTTGACTTTTCTAGTGAAGGGGAGGAACGCCCTCAGCCTGTGTTCAGTGACGTGTCAAACATGGAACCAGTCCACAGGTTCAGGTCTCGCTCGGGCTACTGGAATGGAAGACTCCATTTCTCCAAAACCCACTACACTCCTGGAGAGATCATGTTTTAGGGGCCGGTTGTCAACCGCATCCCTAACCAACCCATCAAAGCTTCACTAAGGAGGCCAGTTAGCATCTTGAAAGGTAGTAGTACTTGTTCTCTTTTTTGCTTGAGAATTGACTTGAGCCAATTTTGACCTTGCTGCTTCTGTCTCCCCAGATCGTTAGATTTACCCTGACTGGACACCTCTTGAAAGGACAATAAAGTTGTTCTTCTCATCTGAGCCTCAGTTTGGTCTTTTTCTCCAATGTCGTCATTTGGGTTGCAGCTTCTCCTTTTGGTGTGGATAGTAATGAACTGTTTGTTCAAATAGGTGTGGGTCGGCTCACAATGTTGGCCAAACTCTTAGCAAGTTCTTTTAGAGCTTTATTTGTACATGTAACTATGTATAAAAATGCACAAAGTATTTATTTCCAACTGTATAGTTGATGTGAATTTTGCTGATTTAAAAACGCCAGGAAAAATAATTTGACTTAATTTATGCAGATTAATCTCTTTGCAAGAGAAATCTGCCTCCAAACTGTAAATCTGCTAGTTATTTGTATCTTATTTCTAGTGACGGGGAGGAACGCCCTCAGTCTGTGTTCAGTGTCAAACATGGAACCAGTCCACATATTAAAGTCTTGCTCAGGCTACCGGAGTGGAAGACTCCATTTCTCCAAACACTCCTGAGAGATCGTGTTTCCTCAGACGGTTGTCGACCGCGTCCCTAACCAACCCATCAAAAGCAGCCAGTGAGCATCTTCAAAGGTAGTACTTGTACTCTTTTTGCTTTATAGTTGCATTGAGGCCATTTTGACCTTGCTGCTTCTGTTTCCCCAGATCTTCAGATTTGGTGTGACTGGACACATCCTGAAAGAAATAAAGTTATACTTCTCATCTGATCTTCAGTTTGGTCTTTTTTTGGGGCTGATGGCTAACGCTTTGCTCGGATTGATACGGTGTGCCACCGTCATGCTAAAAGTCAATACACTGCTGAGCTCCTTTTTTTTTTTTTTTTTTAAACAAGCTTTATTTGTACAGATCACCGTGTATACACAATGCACCAACAGGTTTTTACTTGCAAATGTGAAGTTGCATTTGCTTATTAAAATAAGCCTTTTATAATTTGTATACAGACTAGTTAGTATCCTTCCATCACAAGGTTGACAAATTGTAGCCGTCCAGTAAACCAGTGGCGGGCCGTGGATATTCTACCTGTGCAAACTGTTCGCTCCGCAAACAGCGCGCACTAGTTGGCTTGCGCGCTAACGCAGACCTGCTTTCCCTAGCGCCTTCTGTACCGGTGTGTTCGAGCCCATCTAGCTGGCTGTCACAGGCTTCTCTGCCATAGAGAGAAACAGAGGTGAAATGTGATTGGACAAGAGGGTTAAGCAGCGTCGTGCTGCACCAGCGCGCTGGTCAATGTGAGAATAAGCTAATAGGGAAAAAATATTATACATGTAGTATATTTCTGAAAAACAATTAAATCATGAAATAGCTAACTTTTTGTAAAATATTTTATTGAAAAGGATAAAATAGCTATAACTTTGTGTTTAGGCCAGCAGAGAAGGCTTACAGGCCCTGTTGACCACCACTGCTAAACCTGCCAGCTATTTGTTGCTTTATTTCTAATGGCGCTCGCTCTGAATGAGGCTGCCAGGAAAGATGACTTCTTACTTTCATGAATGCACGGTTTAACTTTTTTATAGGAAAGCCACAACTTGACAATGGCCTTAACAATTATTGTGACTATAACAAGAAAGTTAAAAATGATTTATTGCATTAAAAATGATTTATTGCTTTAAATAAATGGAATTTGTCACATTTCATGCAAAGCAGCCCCCTCTGCTCCGGGGCCCTGGACGCTGCAGGACCGGCCCTGGAGAGCCGCGCCGGGAGCCAGCTGCTGCCCCTCCCCTCCCCGGGACACCATCCATCCCTTGAACCGGATCAACGCTCCATCTCTCCCGCTGACACGGCTGCAGCATGCGGAAGACGACCCGTGAGAGTGTGGACGTGCTGTTGACGCTGCTGTGATTCACTTTGGACTAAACCCCAGCGGGTCCGATCCCCTGCGCACCGGATTAAAGATGCGCCGCGTCCGCCTCGCGCTCCACGGTAAACGGCTCCTCTACCGGCGCAGACGTCGTTCATGCGCCGCTCATAACTTCCATAACTCGTCTTTCTGAGTACGTGCAAAGTACACGTATTCATTGTTATTTATTTACGTGTTAATTTGACTACTTTGTCTGTTTGCGTCTGGAGACAAAGGGTACCATGAGATAATGCCTCATATTGAAACATGAACTTTCAGGAAACTTGCAATACAAAACATATTAATGTCAGTAATCCACTGGGGAGGTTTTATGGTGATATATTGTTGTCATCCTACTCACCTGTGGTGTATTTAAATGATATCATATTACAAAACGCATCTTTGATGATCGTTTTCTCTAAGTTTAATTTTGAGTCAAATCTCCACTTCAGCAGCTCATCCATTTATATATTCTGAAGGTTTCTAGGGGTTCAGATTCATAGTCTGATTTCATGGAGTGAAGCCAAAAGATGTCTCAAGACGTTTGTCTCTAACATGTCAACAGAATGAGACTATGGCGTGTGAGCTTGTTTTAAAGTGAATCCTCATGTGGGTAAGGTTCATGCTGATCTGTAAGTTAGACATTAAAGTGAATCCTCATGTGGGTAAGGTTCATGCTGATCTGTTAGTTAGACATTAAAGTGAATCCTCATGTGGGTAAGGTTCATGCTGATCTGTACAAGTTACATTAACCAGTGAACTTGTGCTGCTCCTGTTCCCCTGCAGTGACGCTCCTCTGCCGGTTCCTCGCAGCCCAGCAGCTGCTGCCCGGGTCCTGCAACTTTGAGCTGGGCACCTGTGGCTACGCGTCGGACCCGGAGTACGGCAGCTGGAGCATGAATGAAGAAGGTACAGTGTCATCGCGAGCGCCGCTTATTGAGGGGAATGAACACGCTCGTACTGCCATTTAAATACAGGCTGCCATGACGGAGGTATAGGTCTGTAGCCAGACTCTGGAACCGGAGACGGCTGTTCCTTACCCATGTCCAAAGAGAAAGGCGTTGAAACTCTGTCATAGGTCGTGACCTTTTCTCCTTAGGGCCATAACTGCCTTTGAGGTCATCCGCTCTTTATTTTTCTGGAAATGTGGGGATTTTGTCTTTCGCCTCAAAGTTCAGTATTTGTCATACGCACAGCGCTAAGCGAAGAGGTTTGTTGGGTTCATTGCGCTCTGACGGTCTCCTCCACACGGAGGAAACCACAATAGTTGGTGGAGTTGCGGTTTGGGCTAAAGAACTACGTTTGTAGTCAGGACGCTACGTTACAAACAGTCATCATTGACTTGTTTTCACACGGGACATGAACAGCGGTCTTCTGGGTGAAAGTCTGTTTGTTCAACCCATCCGTCCTCCTGAAGCCCACCTCTTGATCTTTGTATACGTCAGTTGTCTGTAATAGTGACTGGATCACTGGGAGAAAAAACTAAGATTAGAGTGATGATGATGTGGAGCAGATTTTCTTTCAAAGGATTATGTTCTCTGACTCAGTGCTGATGCAGCGGCCGCTTGTGGGGCTGTGACTCCTGGGCTAGATAACCACATGCATGTTTAATAAAACACCCCGGGTGTGTGTGTGTGTGTGCGTGTGCGCGTGCGTGTGAGTCTCACTTCGATGAGTAATGAAACATGAAAGAGCTCTTTGAGGATTTCCTGTCTGAGATGGTGCCGTCTCGTTCTACTTGGTCTTAGCCTCATTTAGTTCTTTCCCTAACTACAGAAGGGATCCACTTAAACTTGCAGTCAAATGGTGGCCGGGACACTCACAGGCCTTAAAGATGCCCTCACATGTATTTACTCACAGGCCTTAAAGATGTCCTCACATGTATTTACTCACAGGCCTTAAAGATGTCCACACATGTATTTACTCACAGGCCTTAAAGATGTCCTCACATGTATTTACTCACAGGCCTTAAAGATGTCCTCACATGTATTTACTCACAGGCCTTAAAGATGTCCTCACATGAGGCCTTAAAGATGTCCTCACATGTATTTACTCACAGGCCTTAAAGATGTCCACACATGTATTTACTCACAGGCCTTAAAGATGTCCTCACATGTATTTACTCACAGGCCTTAAAGATGTCCTCACATGTATTTACTCACAGGGCTTAAAGATGTTATCTATCCCTGACTGAAAACGTTAAGCTGCTGCATACAATGAGTCTCATGCCTCATGGGACTGCACACACAGGGGTTCTCAACCTTTGGGAACTTGAAGTCTGATCAAAAAATTCCCAAAATGTAAAAATTCCAAAAATAAATGACCACAAAAGCATCTGTTTCATCCACACATTACATTTGATTTGGCGTAGGAGATGCACGTGTGTCATTATTATGCACTCAGAGCAACTGACCTGGTATAAAGAGAGAGATGGTCGAGTCCCATTTTAAACCAATTCAATGTTGACATATTTTACCTGAGTTTTGTAACGTACCCAAACCACTTTTCATAAACCTAACCGAGCGGATTTGCTACTTAAGTCAACCTGAAAGCAAAGTAAATCTACACAGCAAGTATATTTGTATTAACTTGTATTGTCTTTTATTTTGAAAAGACACGATGCATGTGAGAGCAGAAACTGAAACTTTCCTTGAAATGATCCAAAGTGACCGGAGTTAAACGCAGAGCGTCAGTAGTGCTGGTGTTGGACCGCTTGAATATGGAGTGAGAATATGTTGACAATATCTGTCATATTAAAATGTCATAGATGCCTCGTCTTTTAGTTTCTGACAAACCATTCCCTCATCACAGACTACTATATTTCGTCCTTGGGCACATGGTACTATTTTATTTTTTTATATTTCATTACACCGTAGTCACAGGTACCCAAATATTAAATATAGTATGCTAAGATACGCTAACCTTTCAGCCCTTAGTCCAGCCAGAGAGATGCTCATGTGTACCTGCTGCCTGCAGGATGCCGCCATGTCCACAGCAGAGTCACTTTCTCTTTTCTCATTCAGTATTATTTCTGTTTGCGTTTACTTAATGGACATTATGTGTGCCTCACTTAGTAATAAGACTTTTAGTTTGAAAAGTGCAGGAAGTGTGCCGTTTGGTTGACGGTATGTTAGCACCGAGCCAAAGAGTGTAACGTAGAATAGATTAATCAGTTCATTCCACCAGCTTTTGGCTTTTTGCAAACCAACGTATTCAAACCATTTCTTTTGTCATTTCTTTTCAAATAACCGCAGTGCAGTTCTATTTAACAGCACAAGCGCAGCCTTCAATGCGACCCTGTCATTAGTGAGCACTCAGGCTCCTTTTTAAATGGGTCAAACACACTGGAATGCCCACGCTACAGACTGCAGGGTAGCCGTGTGGCCGCAGCCGGGGCGCCGCCCTCCTTTCAACATGTTCAGGGAAAGAGACGAAATAATGGAGCTTCACGAACTGTCAAATACTGGACACAGACGGGGAAACCAGAGAGTTTACAGAGCTGGTGAATTTGGCGCTGGGAAAGGATTGCGTCTGTGTGTCGGCCGTTTGTATCGCTCTCATTCACTCGTACATCACGGGGTTAATGGCTGCGTCACGCTAACACTGGACTTTCACCCAGGAGGCTGCTGGTCACGTCCCCAAGTGAAACCAGAGGTCAACGCTGACTTATTTGTTCCGTATCTTCCGTACTTTGAAGGGTTAACGAGGATCTTTAATGTTGTGTTGATTCTGGCGGCCCCTGTGGTCAAAAGCGGGAGTGTTTCCACACTCAAGTCTCTTTTAGAAAACGTCTCTTTTCACTGCAGCGGGCGTCTGTCAGTCCTGGTTCTGGTCCTTTTATTAAATTACAGATTTATTCTCACAGTAATGCTGTTTTACAGAGATACAAGTTTATTTCATTGAGAAAATGAATAAATAATACAAATCTGATTAAATAAGTGTTTCTTTCATAATTTTATCATCAGTTAATTTAATGATGAAAAGAAGGTTCTTCTCATATTATATAAGAGTTCAGAAACAACTGTTGAAGTTGACCCGACCCTAAACCTTCTACCGCTGTAATGGGGTCGGCTCATGGCGATGAAGCGTCGCTGCTGTGATCTCCTGTCCTCGCATTCCTCGTGCCAAGCCAGACATTCTGATCTTTTGTCTTGTTTTCCCCCGGCTGCTTCTCTGTGCATCCGGCCACAGAGCCTCCTCTGTTTATGATAACCCGTCAGCACAGTTTATGTTCCCGCTGTTAAGATAAGTGTCGGCGCTGTAAACCGCGTGTGACATCTCTCCTCCGGCCAGAGCTGTCGGTGCTCGTGTGCGTCCCCGTGACACCAGAAAAAGAAGAGGCCCAAACAGAAGCTGCAGCACCGGACCGCCGACCGGACCCGGTTATAACCGGTTAAAAAAAACTAAAAACGACAGACTACACCCGCTGTGGCAGTACTGTAAATAGGCCCATAAAAAGAAGCTGGGACCACGGCAGTGTTTTTCTGTTTGGTTGCCGCGGCAACCCTTTGGGCCAGGGAGCTGAGGAGGCCGAGTTCTCGTGTCTGAGTTTGGTGGTTAAAACCAGGATGGATGTCCTCTAAACAGAGACGTCACGTCAGAGATGAAGACTTCAGGCTGAGCCGGACGGCATAAACAGAAACGGGTCGAGTGAGAGGGAGAGCTGTCAGGGACCCAGACCACTAGGTCACCTGTCAGGGACCCAGACCACTAGGTCACCTGTCAGGGACCCAGACCACTAGGTCACCTGTCAGGGACCCAGACCACTAGGTCACCTGTCAGGGACCCAGACCACTAGGTCACCTGTCAGGGAGCCAGACCACTAGGTCACCTGTCAGGGACTCAGACCACTAGGTCACCTGTCAGGGACCCAGACCACTAGGTCACCTGTCAGGGACCCAGACCACTAGGTCACCTGTCAGGGACCCAGACCACTAGGTCACCTGTCAGGGACCCAGACCACTAGGTCACCTGTCAGGGACTCAGACCACTAGGTCACCTGTCAGGGACCCAGACCACTAGGTCACCTGTCAGGGACCCAGACCACTAGGTCACCTGTCAGGGACTCAGACCACTAGGTCACCTGTCAGGGACCCAGACCACTAGGTCACCTGTCAGGGACCCAGACCACTAGGTCACCTGTCAGGGACCCAGACCACTAGGTCACCTGTCAGGGACTCAGACCACTAGGTCACCTGTCAGGGACCCAGACCACTAGGTCACCTGTCAGGGACTCAGACCACTAGGTCACTTGTCAGGGACCCAGACCACTAGGTCACCTGTCAGGGACTCAGACCACTAGGTCACCTGTCAGGGACTCAGACCACTAGGTCACCTGTCAGGGACCCAGACCACTAGGTCACCTGTCAGGGACCCAGACCACTAGGTCACCTGTCAGGGACCCAGACCACTAGGTCACCTGTCAGGGACTCAGACCACTAGGTCACCTGTCAGGGACACAGACCACTAGGTCACCTGTCAGGGACACAGACCACTAGGTCACCTGTCAGGGACTCAGACCACAAGGTCACCTGTCAGAGATCCAGACCACGAGGTCACCTGTCAGGGATCCAGACCACGAGGTCACCTGTCAGGGATCCAGACCACGAGGTCACCTGTCAGGGTCTCAGACCACCAGACCAGTAGGTCACCTGTCAGGGACTCAGACCACCAGACCAGTAGGTCACCTGTCAGGGACTCGGACCTCCAGACCAGTAGGTCACCTGTCAGGGACTCGGACCTCCAGACCAGTAGGTCACCTGTCAGGGACTCGGACCTCCAGACCAGTAGGTCACCTGTCAGGGACTCGGACCTCCAGACCCCCAGACCTCCTGGACTGTCTCCTCCCTCCTCCCTGTCTGGCAAAGAGCTACCTGACTGGAAGCGGCATCAATACTCTAAACATAAACACATAAACTGCTATGGATTTGTTCTGCATGTGATTCGCAGCTGATTGGCTGGTTTGTCTCCAGAAGATCCCCCAGTATGATGACTGTAGGATTCTCATTGAACTTCATTTGACCAAATAAGGGATCTCAGATGAAACTGCAACTCCCCAACCAGATGTATAAGTGAGGGCACTTAAAGCAGCTCTCCATAAACACTGTTAACATCCTCTCTGCTCTCTCAGACCTGCGACTGGGTAAAAAAGATGTTCACGGTCTCAGTCTTTACCAATCTGTATCAGAACATGCATCATCATGTCTCTCTGTGTATTACCAGCTGCCATATTGTAAACCAACCTCAAAGCTGTGTGATCTAATATATACAGTACATGTTCATCCTCGCTGTGACAGCCCAGGGCAAAACATTGTTTTTCATGCAACTTAGATTTAGAGATGTTGTGCTATGTAGCTCCCATAACTAAATTCACTAAAAGATGAATATTTAAACACAACATTTCAGAAAACTTATAATACAAATATTGTCTTAATGTAAGTCATCAAATGGGGAAGTGTCATGGTGCTTTCTGTTAGCATTCTGAAATGATGTATCTACCTATCTCTCTCTCTCTCTCTCTCTCTCTCTCTCTCTCTCTCTGTATCTCTGTATCTCTCTCTCTCTCTCTCTGTATCTCTCTCTCGCTAGCTCTCTGTATCTCTAGCTCTAGCTCTCTCTCTCTCTCTCTCTCTCTGTATCTCTAGCTCTAGCTCTCTCTCTCTCTCTGTATCTCTCTCTCTTTCTGTATCTCTCTCTCTTTCTGTATCTATCTCTTGCTAGCTCTCTGTATCTCTCTATCTTTAGCTCTATCTCTCTCTCTCTCTCTCTCTCTATATATATATATATATATATATATATATATATATATATATATATATATATATATATATATATATATATATATATATATATATATCTGTATCTCTCTAGCTAGCTCTCTGTGTATCTCTCTATCTTTAGCTCTATCTCTCTCTCTCTCTCTCTCTCTCTCTCTCTCTCTATATATATATATATATATATATATATATATATATATATCTGTATCTCTCTAGCTAGCTCTCTGTATCTCTAGCTCTAGCTCTCTCTCTCTCTCTCTCTCTCTCTGTATCTCTAGCTCTCTCTCTCTCTGTGTATCTCTCTATCTTTAGCTCTCTCTCTCTCTCTCTCTCTCTATATATATATATATAGATATATATCTATATATATATAGGTATCTATATCTCTCTCTCTCTGTATCTCTCTAGCTAGCTCTCTGTATCTCTAGCTCTAGCTCTCTCTCTCTCTCTGTATCTCTAGCTCTCTCTCTCTCTCTCTCTCTCTGTATCTCTAGCTCTCTCTCTCTCTCTCTCTCTGTATCTCTAGCTCTCTCTCTCTCTCTGTGTATCTCTCTATCTTTAGCTCTCTCTCTCTCTCTCTCTCTCTCTCTCTCTCTCTCTCTCTCTATATATATATATATATATATATATATATATATATATATATATATATATATATATATATATATATATATATATATATATCTGTATCTTTCTCTCTGTATATATCTCTCTCTCTCTGTACCTCTCTAGCTAGCTCTCTGTATCTCTCTCTCTATGTATCTCTCTCTATCTCTCTCTCTCTGTATCTCTCTCTATGTATCTCTCTCTATCTCTCTCTCTCTGTATCTCTCTCTATGTATCTCTCTCTATCTCTCTCTCTCTGTATCTCTCTAGCTAGCTCTCTGTATCTCTCTCTCTCTCTATTTCGCTCTATCTCTAGCTAGCTCTCTGTATCTCTATCTCTCTATCTCTATATCTCTCTATCTGTCTATCATCTATCTATCTCTCTAGTTCTATATCTCTCTATCTATCATCTATCTAGCTCTAACTCTCAATATCTCTATCATCTATCTCTATCTTTATCTATCTCTCTATCTCTGCAGCTCTAGCTCTATATATGTCTCTATCTCTCTCTCTCTCTATCTCTACAGCTCTATCTCTGTCTCTATCGCTATATCTCTAGCTCTATATCTCTATATCTATCTCTCTATCGCTATATCTCTAGCTCTATATCTCTATATCTATCTCTCTATCGCTATATCTCTAGCTCTATATCTCTATATCTATCTCTACAGCTCTAGCTCTATCTCTATCTACATCTCTAGCTCTATATCTCTATCTCTAGCTCTCCATCTCTATCTCTATATCTAGCTCTCTAGCTCCCTATCTATATCTCTATCTCTAGTTCTCTATATCTATCTCTATCTCTAGCTCCGTTTGCATTTCTTTCATTCTGATGACCTTCAGGCCTTCTAGAAGATCAACAATACTAACAAGATACAGGCACAGCTTTGTTTTATAGACGCCACACCCCAGTCAAACAATCAAGTGGCCTTCAAAAATAATACTAATAGTTCTCAGGTGGTGGATCCAAAAGTGTTCCTGCTGGAATGTAACACGAATGCACTCTTTTGGGGGATGTGACGCCGCCTCAATACCAACACATGTGAGCGATGACATGGACGGCTCTGACGGGAACCGGTTGGCCGGAAGGGCTGCAGCTGCGTCGGATGTGGGAGGAGTCACGGAGAGAATGGAAAAGGACTTTTGGTTTGGCCTCGAGGAAGTTTTGGCAAACCATTGATGACTCAGAGAGGGAGAGCAGGGCTGGACTGGTTTGGTGACCTCAGAACTGCATCCCTGCTCTTTGCAGACGATGTGGTTCTGCGGTTCATCAGAGCTCCAGACTCTCTGGGCGGTTTGTAGAGCAGCTGTAGAGTCAGTATCTCTGAGCTCATGGTTTCCTGCCAGAAAAAGGTGGATTGCGCCCTTGAAGTAATTATTCTAAAAAAAAGACATAATTCCTTTTATAGTGATTTCTTTACCTGTGTGGGAGTGTAAAGCCATCGCCGTGGTGACCATAAGGGATAGATGCTAAAGTAGCTTGTGGGTGCTGATTGAGCAAAGCCTAAATATGAGTGGACCAGGCGGTCTCTCAGGTTTTTAACCTTTTACTTTACTTTATTCCTACATATTGTAGAAAGTAGCTAGCAGAAGATCATTGTTGTTGTTTGTCTAATGTATGCATTACCCGCCAAGACAAATTCCTCATATGTGTAACAGACCTAGCAAATAAATGGTTCTGATTAATAAGTCAAACATATCAGCTGTCAGCCCATGAATATGTGGATGTGACATGTGTTGGCGTTGTGCTCACAGGACATTTGGTATCGGTGGACTCAGCCGTCCTCAGCGACCAGGAGCAGGCGGTTCTTGTCAGTCCACTCCTGGAGCTGCAGGACTGGAGCTGCGTGAGGCTGGTGTACCAGATCACTGAAGGGGGTTCCCTGCAGCTCCACCTCAGACCGGACGGGGACAACTTTGACTACCGATTGTGGACTGCCAGCAAAGCCTCTGACAGCTGGCTCATTGCCAGCGTGGACCTGCCGAACACCACGACCCCCTACCAGGTAGGAGCAGCTGTGAAGATCAGGATCAGTGGGATCCTGGTTATTTTGAATTTGCTGAGAATTCTGAGTATAAGATGTAGGTTTGTTTGACTTCATCCAGTCCTGATCCGTCTTCATTCCTGACCAGGGCCCTGCCGTCATGCCAGTGTTTCTACCAGTGCTGAAGATCACGGAAAGTGGTCGTCATAACTGTGTCAGATTATTTAGTTTTTGTCAAGGGTGCAAATTATATTCATTTATACTTTTTTTTATATAGTTTACGTAAAATAAGATCAAATAACTTTATTATAAAGTAAAGCATGACAGAGATGGGTTGACATTTGTTGAGGGCGTATAGCACATGTCACTATTATTAATTTAATTTGATGTTTTCTTTGACTTGGTTTGTGGTGTAAAAGCAGACAATTATATAAATAATGTTTTGCCTGCAAATCTAAATTTAAAGAAAGCTGACCCTCCTAAAGTACAGAGTGAGTTTGAGGCCGAGGCCCACAAGTACTGTGAAGAAAGCGATGATGTCATCTCGGCTTTGATTTAAATTTAACAAGCTTCCTCCTTGTCGATGAGAGCACTAACCTCCTCCTTCAGTCTTCTTTGGGAACTACTCTTCAACTGAATACAAATAAATCTGAGAAAGAAAAAGTTTAGTTCACTTCAACCTCTGTAATGGAGGCAGTGAGCTGGTCTCAGATGCCGTGCTGAGTTATGAGGGGAAAACAGAGCTACATCATGTCGGTATTTAAAGTAATGGCATTCAAACATTTAAAGGCCGACAGTTCTCTTGAATTACTTAAGTATGGCTGCAGACCAGCGTTTATAGCTTCAGGATTAGGAGACCTGCATTACTGGCGCTCCAACAGGAAGGGTCGTCTGTCTGCTGGCAGAGATGAACGCATTTAGTTTGAACCCTCGTTCCCTAGACTTGCTATGGCAGATCAGCATTTCTGAAATGTTATGACATGCCATAGGCCAGTGGTTCTCAAATGGGGGTACATGAGATTTAAAAAATATATATATTTAAACTGAGCATCCATTAAAAAATCCTTTAAAAATAGTTATTTAATAAATATTCAATAAAATATAAGTGTAAGTTCATAAACTGAATTGTATATATTTGCACTGGTCAGGAGGCTGAAAACGTATTTCACAGGTACATCATGGAAAAGGTTGAGAACCAGCTGTATATAAGACGTGGACATAGTCACGGAAACGCCGCCCGTTGGTTTGTGGACTACTGTTTTCAAAGCCTTTGAGTGGCAATTTGTCTGTCACCATCTTGGTTTTTCGGAAACAGAAGTGACCATATTTGGACAATAGGGTAAAGTGGGATGACGAGCGAGACCCAACAGGGCCAGGTACCACTAGCAGCTAATGCTAGCTAGCTTGAAACTAGCAATCATGACCATATTCTACAATGTTTACTAAGTGAGAAGTAGGGTAATTCTCTCATAGACTTCTATAAAAGCCAACTTCTTTTTGCAATCGGAGGAGTTGCCCCCTCTGGCCAGGAGAGAAGATGCAGGTTCAAGGCACTTCTGCGTTGGCTGTCAGTCAGTGCAGTGGTGGTACTGTGGCTTCTACCCTTCAAATACATAACCTGAGGTGTTTAATCTGACAGAAAGGTGATGGAATGTGACTAACTACATGTAGTACTCTACTAAAGCATTTCTAATTTACTTCACAGCAACTCTGAGGTACATTTTGTACGTTTTACTATATTTAGATACAAAAGATGTGATGAATAAAGTAGTTCACCTCCACCAATTACAACAATAAGGTGCTGTCTCCACAGTAATAATATATATATATATATATATATATATATATATATATATATATATATATATATATATATATATATATATATATATATATATATATATATTCTATCTCACATGTGCATGGTGCCCCATAGTGATAATGGTGATCATGATGTGAAACTTGACAAGATGTTTACGTGATGTGAAGTGATTTTTGTTTTTGTATGTAGTAATCTGATGCTTTAAACACACAACGTGACCTGCTGCAACGTAAAGTCTCTTTTCCACTTCCACAGATCTTGCTGGAGGGTCGACCTGAACGTGGCTCGGGGAACAGCGTGGCCATCTTTGAAATTCACATTGTTCCTGGTTACTGCATAGGTCAGTGTGCTGTATCACGTGTGATCCCTCTCCTTGGCTGTAGAGCCGGATGTGAAACTGTGTTTATTCATACAACATATGTAAGATTGAGGAAAGAATAATGGTTGTCTCTGCTGTTGCTGTTCCCAGAGTGTAATTTTGAGGAGCATCACCTGTGCGGCTACAGTAACAACTGGAACCCAAATGTCAACTGGTACGTTGGCGGCAGTGTGGCCAGAGAGCCTGAGCCTAGCCTTCATGTAAACCACACCAACAGTAACCAGAGAGGTAGACGCACACACACGCGCGCACACACACACACGCACGCACGCACGCACGCACGCACGCACGCACGCACGCACGCACACACACACGCACTCTCTCTATCTTCATGAGATCCCATATACTATGCATACCCTAACCTTTCCCATCACAGCTAAATGCCTAACCCCATCTTTGCCCTCAACCTAAGCCCAGTTCTAACCTGAGCTTTAAAACCAATTATTAACCCTTAAACAGACTTTTGAAGACACTTTCCAAAAATGTCCTCATTTGTTTCGGTCCTCTCTATGTAGCAAACCCATACAACCTTGTGCTTCAATCTTTGTGAGGACACTTATTGACATCGTGCATTCCCTATACCCAAACCCTAAAAAGCAGCCCAGTTTTATTGCAAAAATAAACTTTCAAAATGTCCATTCAAACATTAGTGCATCCCTTCTTCTGTCTTTTTTCTATGATTGGTATGTCCCAAACTCTCTAAACACATATTTCTGCCAAAATATGGCTAAATATAAACCTCTCCATTGTCAACAGTGTGGTCAGCTGTTTATGTCTGCAGCTCCCAACTGGTTATTATTGTGCAATATGCTGCACAGTGCTGAGGTCTGACTGCATCGGACTGTTCATGTGCTCATGCTGGGAGGAGTGTTGTGTTTTTACATAATGACAGTTTACGGCTTGCTTTGTGAAGCAGCTGATGAAGAGATTCATATTCTCCTCATATTCTTTACTTATCATCAATGCAACAACCTCCATTATAAAAACCTGACACTGTAAGATCACCGACGGTATAATCCAAACTAAGTTTAAGATATAAGAACAACATTCTTCTTGTATGAGACCAATCTGAAGTTATTCAGTCTGCAGCATCGTTGTGTTTCTGGAACAGATTTTTTTCTTCAGTAATATTTGGCTTGTGAAGACGTTCTCCGTTTTCAATTCTTATCGAAGTGTTTTTGTTGATGGATTTCATGACTGTTGTGTTCCTCTTTCATTCATTAGTCGATCACTTCAGCATCTGGTGTATTGGTCCATAACATAAATATAATAAGAAAGAAAAAGCAAGTTCTGCAAAAGTCAAGAAACATGAATATAGAATCGAAGAAAAATGCAATCAAAATATGAAAGCAATAAAGTAAAAATATGTACAATTTACTGAATTAAAATGAAAGAGCTGTGCAGTTTTTAGAATTGGTAGTTTGGGGCAGAAATTTGTCAAATTGTCCAACGAATGGGCGACGATCTCACAGTGTGAAGTATAAAAAGAATAGGCGCTTAACAGAGACGTAGACCCAGAGGTGTGCTTATGGATGTGAAGACATTAAGTAACATGAAGTGGCGCTTTGTGCTTATTGAAACTCCAAATCACCACAAGATCTATGAGGATGAGAACATATTCTAGCAGTTTGAAACCAGGATCATCTGCATATGAAGGTCTGTAGAGAACGTAGATGGATGGTCCTGGAGACAGTCTGTGATCAGGGAGGCCAATGACATGAAGTGCTCTATTGTTTGGTGACCTTCAGTCCTTCAAGAAAACATCTGTCTAAACTCTAAGCACTAATGGGGATGTGTGTGACTCACCAAACACGAGTCAAAGTAACACTCCATTCGGTAATATGTTGTTGCTGCTTGTAAAGCCACTCATCCTATAAGCTGTACCGGCCCATAACGTTCTGCTCGTCTTCCTCTTCCACTGCTCCAGGACAGTACATGTATGTGGACTCTGTGTACGCCAAGCAATTCCAGGAAGTAGCCAAGCTGACCTCCCCCATGACCACGGTGCCCATCGCCGGCTGCCTGTCCTTCTACTACAATAGAGACCAGGAGAGGGGAAACATCTTTTCGGTTTTCACCAGAGACCAGCTGGGCCACTACGAGGAGATCTGGAGGCCGGGGGTGTATGCGACCGCCGGCTGGACTCAAGTCAGCCTTGATATCATGGCCCCACACCCGCTGGAGGTCAGTACTGGAGCTAGCATTCACAGTTGTGGTCAGTAGACCTATAATTACAAAAGAAAACACGTGTGGTGTGCTGTGGAAAATGGCTGAATGGGTTTTCTTTAAGGGTAAATCCCAGCTTAGTAAAAAATCAGGGGCGTCGTTAGGCCTGTTTTAGGGGGCTGAAGCCCCCCTAAAATGTTCTTCTTCTCTTGAATCGAACAAACAAAACAAAAGTCTAACTTCAGTTCTAGCGTACAATAAGGTGAGTTCTAACGTGAGGTCAAAGACTGTGCCGATGTCCCGTTCCACATAAGAAAATAAACCCTGATATTCGGTCCCGCCCCTTCCTCTTATACCAGCTGATCCTCATCAGATTGATATAGATAATTCACACACAAAAGGCATTATGTCTTTTCGGCAGTGTTGTCCCTTTTCAAGGAGGGCAAATTCCAGTGTAAAGTGTTGCTGTTGTTCTAGTGCATATATGGCCATTTCAGCATTGTCCACATCTTTTACTGTCAGATCCGCACCGAGTGGAACCTTTAGGTTTATGGCACGTTCCTTCAGTGGTCCATCATTACTCTGCAGCAGTCCTGTCTCTATTATCTTTCTTCTTTGAGTGATCTCCAAGAGCAAACTTTTCAATTTCAATATCCAAGCTACAGCTTTTTACTCGATTAGCTTACTGGTGGGACTTTTCTTTTTTGATATAGATACACATATAACTACAAACAATTCAGTCAAAAGTAATAAGACACCGCTGTAGTTCAAAGTAAAAGTTAAATTAAAATCTTAAGTTATGAATCTTAACCTTTCCCTCAGTCAAACTGATTTAACGTTACAGTGAATAAATAATAAAGATTGCTCGTTAGATCTTCAAAACTGACTTATATCTCATGTTTAACCGATACGGAGACATCGGAGCCAGCGGATCATTTCAAAAAGTCCAGCCGAGATCAGGCTGCTGTCGGCGGGCAGCAGGGCGCTGACGGCCCGGTGCTGCGGGGCTCACGGTCCGCGAGCAGGACCTCAACCCGTCGGCGCATCTTTTTAAGTCGGCCGATCCTTGAGAAAGCGACCACAGATTTGATGCTTAAACAACTAACTTCTCCCCTGAAAACATCCTAAAATTACATGTTGTGACTCAACAACGGTAGCATTCAGAGACAATCCGACGACGAGGATTGTAACCATTTAGATGTAGAGATGGATGGTGACTGGATCCGCCCACTTTCTGTCAAAAAGAAAATCTACTCAAACGAGAGCAGGTAA
Source organism: Taurulus bubalis (assembly GCF_910589615.1). Taxonomy (NCBI): domain Eukaryota; kingdom Metazoa; phylum Chordata; class Actinopteri; order Perciformes; family Cottidae; genus Taurulus; species Taurulus bubalis. Next base: position 27,853,769 of record NC_136596.1, read on the forward strand.
CAGACAGAGAGCGAGCAGGTTACAGCTTTGAGAGCGACTTTTGTTCGCGTAGTGACGTAAAAGCGCTCGTAGAGCTCATTAGCGCTCTCTATTTTTGACAGGGGTTTGCCGTCATAAAGTAAACTAGAGTTTATCTCATAGTAAACTATACCAAGCAGTACCATCATACAATATTTATCATTCGATTATTAAGACGTACTTGAAATGTGTTTTTAATTTATTTTGTTATTCATGTTTGTTTCTTCTATTGAATGTTATATTTGACACTGAACTAGTTCATCTTTATCTCAGTGATAGTGTCCAAATGAGCATAAAATATCACTGGTATGTAAAAACTACACGGACAACAAAATAGATGTAAATGTTGATCAAAATCTTATTCCCTTCTGCTCATAATAAAACAAGTAAACAACTCAAAAGTTGACTGTCAGGTCCATTCTCCATCCATTGGATTTGGGAGTGACGTGGATATGAAAGCTAGTTTATCCGTCTTTCCTTTACAAGCAGGAAAAGTATTCATCTCTCTTTATTGGAGAAAAGTTCATATTTGTGTTGTATGACCCTGACATTCTGTCTCTTCTGTTATCATACGCTGAATGAATGCAAAACTACAGAGCAAAATCACTCTTTCTGATTGGACCAATCTATGAACTGTCTGAAACAATGGATATCTGTGGCCCCAAATGGGCTCCAAAATGTTTTCCCGTACCCTCACACATACCCTAGGGGCTAAGCTCCCCTTTCCTTGGATCCTTAAAACCCTTGGTAGGAATCAAGTCTTATTTTTGTAGCTTTTTAGATCATTTCTGTCAGTTATGATGACGTTGTTTCTCACCAGGCGTTCAACCAGGTTTCCGTTGGTGGAGTAGTATGGACCAGCATGTGTTGGTGAGTGCAGACTAATGGTCCGTATGGAGAACAAAGGAGGCAGAACCCACCGGCTATCGTCTGACAATCTATTTTCTTTTGATTGGTTTCATATTAGCTTGTAAACTAGCTACTTGTGAACAATCCGGTTGTCGACTCCAGCCTCGTCTCAAGCGGCTCATTAGAATGTGAAGGTCTTGGCCTTGGCCTCGATGTCCTAACATCCCCTCGCCCTCAGAAGCTCATCCGCCGCCCGACTCTGGAGGAGCTTTGTCAAATCTGAATATAACTCTGATAATATAACATTATCAGGGTGATCGCAGCTTGGGTTTGAGTCTCAAAAGCAGCCAGCGGGGTTTGAAAACGTGGGTAGGGAGGGAGGGTCTAACGAAAGGTGCCATGAAGTTGCATCATGGGAAACGTAGGATCCAGTGTTGTTTTAGCTTGACCCTCTAAGGACTTCTTCCAGCCAGGACATCTCAGCCTCTGCTGCATAGATTCAGACCGATTTGCAGTAGTCAGCAGAGATCTTTGTTCTGACCCCTGACAGCCGCTGCATGGATGATCCTTGTGGCCTGTGGAGAAACGCTCATGCTCAGCCTGTCTGTGCTGGCCTTTTGACTCTGGAGGAGTTTCTCTGACTGTGGAGGAGTTTCTCTGACTGCAGCAGCTGAAATCTCCATTGTTGAGAATCGGTAATGATTCTCTTTTCCCTGGACCTGCACAGTCTGGTGCAGGTTCAGATGTAAATGCAGACTGAGACCACGCATCCTGTACACACAAGACTTATGTCTCCTGTCTGCTGCTCTTCTCTTGCAAGCTTTCAGCATGACAACCTTTTGATTCAGTAACTATAACATAAGGCAGCACTGTTCAATGAAACCTGTAAAATGCTGAAGGCAAAGCACAGCGGTTTGCTGCAGGTCTCCATGTTTCTCCTTCATTAAAAACAGTTTAATTCCTTGAGACCAATCCTTCTCCAAAGCCTCACCAAACCTTTCCTACATCCTGGTTTTGGCCACAACCCTTTCTGGCCGAGCGGATCATCTGTCTGGTGGGGAAATCACATTTTATGATCGGCATATTTGGCATTTGTTTTTTTGTGGAATTTACTCTGAGCTTTCAGAGGTTTGTTTCTTAGTTGGTTTATGAGAGGTTAGTGTGCAAACACATCTTCTTTGTAACTCATTTCAAGTGTTTTTGTGTTATTACTGCAGTGTGTTTTTTCCACTGCTGTGCACAGATGTTACTGTGAGCCTCTTGTGTCCCGTCTTTTTCATCTTACACTGCAGAAATGTTTCCGAATATCACGAAAGACAAACTAATCCGATACTCCACTGTCTCTTGTGTTGTGTGTGCAGCTGAGTGGATGGAAGCGCTCTGAGGCTTTCCACTGCACTGAGTGGGTTTTCTCTGGAACTTCACGGTTTCCTTTCCGTGTGCTTTCAGCCAGAAGGCCTCCCACAGCCGGCTGCTGTGGAAAGCAGCTTGCATAACATTACTAACTGGGTCAGTTCCCCAGTCCAACCGAGCCAAGAGTCCTACAGAGCTTTTCCATCAAGCAACACTCTGCTGACTAACCCATGTTTCTGAATTTACCCTCCGCTGATGTCACTGTCTGCCTTCTACAGCAGCTGTCTGGCCTATCAATATTTGTCTTGCTCTCATAACATGTCTTTGTAACAATTCACAAAGCATGTTCTCAGGATTAATGAGTCCAGGACTTAGACGGGACCCATGGCTGGTTTGTGTGTTTGCAGGTGGTGTTTGAGGTGGCCTTCAACAGTGCCAGAGGTGGATACGTGGCCATAGACGACATCTCCTTTTCTCCTGAATTCTGCCACACTGACACAGGTGATTGTAAGGGAGGCAAAGGAGGACCGCCATCACAGACATGTCCACCCGGGACCGCTGCATCAACGGGAGATGGGAAAGAAGGCAGAGGAAAGGGGGGGCAATGGAAACGTATGGAGTCATTACGTCCACATGGGTTCTTCTTCACGGAGAGTTCATGTTCCTGCAGCCGTCCATTGAATGCTGTCACAGACTTCAACGTTCAATGCACACAATCTGATTGAAACTCTGAATGTTCGGTTTAATAAATGATATGATGAGGGTGGATTAGGCTGGGGAGAAGGGGGAGGAGCATGATGATGGTCATTAATCACCAATCATCCAACTGCAAAATCATTTTTTGCGATGAGTGTCCATGTCTGTTTCCACGGCGTTACGCCATCACCCCCCTGCCCTCTGTGGTTAAAGATGTTGCGTCTTGTGTCCCAGAGCCCACCGTTGACCCCGCCATAGCCAACTGTGACTTTGACAACGGGCTGTGCCTGTACTACCAGGAGAGGACGGAGAGCAAGGTGTGGAGCAGAGTTTCAGTGAAGCCGAACGCCTACAGGATCGGAGACCACACCTCCGGAACAGGTGAGCCGCAGACTTCAGGACAGGATGCATGATGTCTGGCACGGGACAACGAGAAGGCTTCTGTGGGGGTTTGTACAGGAAGACACCAGATTATACCTGGTAAAGCAAACACTGGGACTTGTTTCTAAGCACATCATACATGTTAGAATATACGGCGATGTGATTCTGTTTAGGCCAGCAGAGAAGGCTTAGCAAGATTATATATATATATATATATATATATATATATATATATATATATATATATATATATATATATATATATATATATATATATATATATATATATATATAATTACCGATTTAAATGTTTTTATTTTAGTTTGATTGGGTGGTGAATAACACAACGCCATCTTGGTTTGATGCACCCAGAACTAAAACAAGAGGGTGGAGCAAATGCTAACGAAGATATTTTTAAGCAACCCAAATGTTACCATTAACTTTCATGAAGTGAAAACAGTTCGGCGGCCTCCTCTCAGGCAATTAGGAGACAAAACGGTGGTTTTGGTGCATTTTCTTAAATCGATTTTTTTGTTGTTGTTTATTTTATGCTGAATGACTTATTGCCAAGAAAGTTATGAGCAAAGATCTGGTAAAAACAAGCTGCAAGTGATGTCAACTAATCGATCAGTCGACACGCTCAAATGATTATTAGTTGACGAAGCATTTCTTTGGTCAACAAAGACAAAAACTCCCCAAAAAGGACAACGCTGTGGTAACAACCTGTCAATCACCTTTAGCCCCGCCCTAAACGTTCCCTGTATTATGGTCTGTTTGACTCCAAATGACCATAATTTACTAAATGAACATCATGCTGTATTGAAGAAGACTTGAAACTAGAGATTGAGACATAAACTCATGTTTACAATGTTTACTGAGGGAATACATCAAGAGAAGTAGAGTCATTTATATAGACTTCTATACAACCAGAGGAGTCACCCCCTGGTGGTCAGGAGAGAGAATGCAGCTTTAACACATGAAGCATAGACTTCTATACAACCAGAGGAGTCTCCCCCTGGTGGCCAGGAGAGAGAATGCAGCTTTAACACATGAAGCATATACTTCTATACAACCAGAGTAGTCGCCCCCTGGTGGTCAGGAGAGAGAATGCAGCTTTAACACATGAAGCATTAACTTCTATACAACCAGAGGAGTCAACCCCTGGTGGTCAGGAGAGAGAATGCAGCTTTAACACATGAAGCATATACTTCTATACAACCAGAGGAGTGTCCCCCTGGTGGTCAGTATACAGAAAGCAAGTTAAAGATTCTTTGACACTGACTTCCCTGGTAAGACCCTGAGGTTGTTCACTACGCAAGACGAGTGGTTTCCTCACTTCCTGCCTCGTGGTGTCAAACCACCACCTTTGTTGGTGATGATGATCTTTCTCCCGTCTCTCTCAGGCTGTTTCCTCCTGGCGAACACTCGTTTCACGTCACAGCCCGGCTATGTGGGTCGGCTGCATGGTCCTCTGTTACCGGGGAACCACAAATACTGCCTGAGGTTCTACTACCTGCTGCATGGCTTCAGGAAAGTAGAGAACGCTCTGTTTCTCTACATTTATGACGAGAACAACGTGGCCCAGGAGAAGGTGTGGAGCCTGACGGACACGTCCAGGGCGGTATGGACCGAGGTGGAGATCACCTACATGAAGCCAATGCTCTCCAAGGTGGGACGCATTAGATGAAGATGGATGGATAGACAAGAGTGATACCTGGATAAATGGATGTTCTATGTTTCCCAGGTCGTGTTTGTCAGCATATGTAAGAACTTCTGGGAATGTGGCCTTGCAGCCATCGATGACATCACTGTCAGCCTGGGGGACTGTCAGATGACAGCAGGTAAAAGATCACTGACACACCCACTGACACACCCACTGACACACCCACTGACACACCCACTGACAGCTGATCACAGACATGAGCCAGAGGAGGAGGAAGAAGACGAGAGGATGCAAGGAGAGGAAAGTGTGTAGGAGAGGAGGATGGCAGAGAGGGGAAGGGAGGACAGCAGGAGAGGATGGGAAAGAAGGAAAGTGGGAGAAGAAAGGAGAGGGGAGGAGAAGAAAGGAGAGGGGAGGAGAAAAAAGGAGAGAGGAGAAGGAGAAGGAGAGCAGGTGAGGAGATGAGCCCCACCAACACTCCCTAATAATGCCCTTAACCTGGAGTTTTCATGGAAAACCTGCAGCTCACATTGCGGGGCCCTCGTGCGCTGACTCGTGCGCTGGCTCGTGCGCTGGCTCGTGCATTGGCTCGTGCGCTGACTCGTGCATTGGCTCGTGCGCTGGCTCGTGCGCTAGCTCGTGCGCTGGCTCGTGCACTGGCTCGTGCACTGACTCGTGCATTGGCTCGTGCGCTGGCTCGTGCATTGGCTCGTGCGCTGGCTCGTGCGCTGGCTCGTGCGCTGGCTCGTGCACTGGCTCGTGCGCTGACTCATGCATTTGCTCGTGCGCTGACTCGTGCGCTGGCTCGTGCGCTAGCTCGTGCGCTGGCTCGTGCACTGGCTCGTGCACTGACTCGTGCATTGGCTCGTGTGCTGACTCGTGCATTGGCTCGTGCATTGGCTCGTGCGCTGGCTCGTGCGCTGGCTCGTGCACTGGCTCGTGCACTGGCTCGTGCGCTGACTCGTGCATTGGCTCGTGCGCTGGCTCGTGCGCTGACTCGTGCGCTGGCTCGTGCGCTGGCTCGTGCACTGGCTCGTGCACTGGCTCGTGCGCTGACTCGTGCATTTGCTCGTGCGCTGACTCGTGCATTGGCTCGTGCGCTGACTCGTGCGCTGGCTCGTGCGCTGGCTCGTGCGCTGGCTCGTGCACTGGCTCGTGCATTGGCTCGTGCGCTGACTCGTGCATTGGCTTGTGCGCTGGCTCGTGCGCTAGCTCGTGCGCTGGCTCGTGCACTGACTCGTGCATTGGCTCGTGCGCTGGCTCGTGCATTGGCTCGTGCGCTGACTCGTGCATTGGCTCGTGCGCTGGCTCGTGCGCTGGCTCGTGCACTGGCTCGTGCACTGACTCGTGCATTGGCTCGTGCGCTGGCTCGTGCGCTGGCTCGTGCATTGGCTCGTGCGCTGACTCGTGCATTGGCTCGTGCGCTGGCTCGTGCGCTGACTCGTGCACTGGCTCGTGCACTGGCTCGTGCACTGGCTCGTGCGCTGACTCGTGCATTGGCTCGTGCGCTGGCTCGTGCGCTGGCTCGTGCACTGACTCGTGCACTGACTCGTACATTGGCTCGTGCACTGGCTCGTGCACTGACTCGTGCACTGGCTCGTGCACTGGCTCGTGCACTGACTCGTGCATTGGCTCGTGCGCTGACTCGTGCATTGGCTCGTGCGCTGGCTCGTGCGCTGACTCGTGCACTGGCTCGTGCACTGGCTCGTGCACTGGCTCGTGCGCTGACTCGTGCATTGGCTCGTGCGCTGGCTCGTGCGCTGGCTCGTGCACTGACTCGTGCACTGACTCGTACATTGGCTCGTGCATTGGCTCGTGCATTGGCTCGTGCATTGGCTCGTGCGCTGGCTCGTGCACTGGCTCGTGCACTGGCTCGTGCACTGGCTCGTGCACTGACTCGTGCCCGTTCTGCTCCTCAGGCGCCCTCCCGGGCCAGTGTGACTTTGAAGGCGGCGTGTGCGGCTACACGCAGGAGAAGAGAGGAGACAAAGCCGACTGGCTGCGAGTCCGAGGACACACGCCAACCTCCTACACCGGACCCCGAGGAGACCACACCACTGGGGTGGGTGAGTCATGTCCTCATGCGTTGCTTTGTTCCTTCATTCAGAGACCATGAATGCATCATCCCACTTTCCTATGAATCTCCTTAAAATGTCAGAATGTTGCGTGCTTTGTTCTCATTCACTCAGTCTCCTGTTCTTCCAGGGTTCTTACGTCATGGAAAACCTGGAAGAGTCATGGAGTTTTAAAATGGTTATTTCCAGGCCTGGAAAAGTCCTTGAAAAAAATAAAATCCCCAAAGTTTAGTAAAAGTCATGTAAATGTGTTATATTCATGTGTTCATGACGTTCATTTACGCTGAGTTTGAAATAATGAAAATGCTTTTAAAAGAAAGACTCAGAATATAAGCAGACATACATACAGGCGTCTATATACATGTTTATTCTTTTAATCAAACTATTGTCTCATTCATTTGTGTCATTTAAGGTTTACTGTATGCTTTGTATTCTCATTGTTAGTTTAAATACTACATTTACTCACTTTTTACTGTTTACACCCAGATTTCACTAAATGTTTGTAATGGACATTTGGTTTAAAGTCATGGAAAAGTCATGAAACCCACTATTCAGGATGTGTCTGACCCCTGTCTTCTGTGAGACGTATTGTACAGCTGCGTCGTGTCCCATAATAACGTGTCGTCCACGTTCCCCCTCAGGCTACTTCTTGTACATCGAGGCGTCGCTCATGCGTCCGGGTCACAAGGCCCGCCTGCTGACCTCTGACCTGCGGGGCTCCTCGTCCCCTCAGTGCCTGGTCTTCTACCACCACATGTACGGCTCCGGCACCGGCATCCTGAGCGTGCTCCTGCGCCGCGCCGGCGGAGCGCGGGACGCCCTGCTTTGGCGGCGCCGCGGCGAGCAGAGCATCAGCTGGATGCGGGCGATGGTGGACTACCACTGCGACGGCCGGCACCAGGTGCGTCTGCGCGGGGTGGGAGTCACGGACCGAGGCGGGACGTTTCCCTCGTCTGAATGAATCGAGCTAATGCCGACTGCATCGCAGGCTAGGGTCGCGTATTGGTCGGGATTTATCGATACTAGTACTCAACACAATACTGCTTATCGGTTCTTTTTGATTATATTGTGAGAAAAAAAGAAAAAAATCAAACGTTGCTTTATTATTTTTGGATGTAAACGAAGAGTCTAATCCGTGTAATGATAGATGGTGTATAGCGCTACAACTTTGCGCTAGATTCTCGGCACTCACACTGGACCGGTCTTCAAGTCTTTGCACTGATTGATAATAATGAAAAACAGCTAAAAGGCGGGTCCATCATTTTTTTTTTCATATCATTCTGTAGCTTCCAAATTCTGCTCCTAAAGTATATAACTTGTATGTACCGTTAAAGTCGGGTTAAAAGCCGCTACTACGTTCGGTCGGTGTCCCCGCTAGTTCCCCGCTAGTTCCCCGCTAGCGCTGCTGCTAGTTCCCCGCTAACTTCCGCTAGCTCTCCGCTATCTTCCTCTAGCTCTTGCTAGCTCTTCGCTAGTTCCCCGACAACCACCGAAGGTAGCGGGACCAGCCTCGGCTCGACGCCCGACTCGGCAGAGGGGATGTGGGCAGTGGCAGTAGCAATAGCGGGGAGCTAACAGCAGCGCTAGCTAGCTACAGCGGGGACAACCACCGAAGGTAGTAGCGGCTTGTAACCCGGCTTTTACGGTACTTGAAGTACACATGTTTTAGCGTCAAAATGCTATTATACAAACGTCACTCTTCCCTTCACGTAGTTTTGTGTTTCCTGCAGATTATATTTGAGGCCATCCGGGGCCCGACACTGCGGAGCGACATCGCCATCGATGACATCCATTTCAAACGGGGGCCGTGTGAAGGTCAGTCTCTCACGCGGTGCAGAGATCCAACCGCTGTGCGGACGCAGTACTAGTACACAAGAGGTGGATGTTAGTACCACGTCAGTGTCTAAGCAGTAACATCTGTCTCCTCCTCAGATCCCGGCGACGTTGCCCCGTACTCGGGCTTCTCCGAGTATTTCAATGAGATTGAGAACTGAGACCAGGGCGTCTTTCTGGACGAACGCTTGGTTCTTCTTCAGAGGTGCGAGTGTGAACAACGGCTCTGATGCTGCAGCCGGGACCTCCCGCTGTCTCAGTTACGTCCCCAGTCTGTTTTGTGTTTATTTGCTTTTTATTCTCCGTGTATGTTGGAGTTGGTATTCCACACTGAGGGATGGTCACCAGTTCTCCCGTGACAACATTATCCAATGCCTCCTTCCCATGACACTCAAATACGCGACCGCACTCCGGCGTTCAGGCCAGTGGACCTGATGCACAACAAAAGTCATGCAATATTTTCCAAATACGCCACAGGGCTTGTACAGGTCTCATCTGGCTCTAGAGAGGTAGACCAGCACACTAAAGTTTTTGCCCGGCTGCTTTTGAGTTGACGCTAATGAGCTCGGAAGCTAGCTTAAAAAAAATCTAGCTAGCTTTGGTTCTTTTCATTGGTGACAAACGGAATTAACACGCACACACACACACACACACACACACACACACACACACACACACACACACACACACACACACACTGTAGTTTTTAATCAAAAGTTACTCAAACAGGAGGAAACTGTTGGACTATTTTTAGCAGCGGATTAATCCCCATTTGGTTCTTTAGATAGTATTTGATACACACAGTACTTGTTAGTAGATACAGTCATTGTTGGTGGTCGTGGCTCAGCCAAACTCGGGACTGGAGCTCTGCATGTCAGAACAAGAAGGGGTGAAACTAATATTTGCTCGTGGTGGCCTGGACTCCTGCCATGTGGTCGGTGTGGGAGGGAAACAAAGGACACATCCGCACGGCAACACGATGAAAACATTAATGCCGAAGCCACACCAGGCAGCAGCAACGCGAGGCAACGCACGTCCCGACGTGTCCCGACGTGTCCCGACGCGTCCCAATCCCAACACGTCCCAACGCTAAGGTGACCAGACGTCCTCTTTTTCCCGGACATGTCCTCTTTTCGAGACCTAAAAAATGCATCCGACAGGGATCCCAAAAACGTCCGGGATTTTGCCTCGTTGGATATTTGTGTTTCTCTGGGTCTTTCACAAACTAGTTATTACGCCATTACAAGTTTTGGAAATGGGATCTCCCTTAGGTTCCACCTTCTTACGCGATCTCTGACTGTAGAGAGAACTGTCATTGGTCGACCAATCTCAGTGTTGCCAGATGCACAATAATTATCCTCCAAATACGACCAATTTGAGCCTTTGGTACGATACTTCGCCATTTCCAACCTGGCAACACTAAGCACCCCACCCCCCCCGCGCACAACGAAGTGTCATCTTTTTCACAAACTCGAATCTGGTCACCCTACACAAGGCACGTCCCAACGCGTCCCAACGCGTCCCAGGACACGGTTTCATTCGCTGACTCAGTCGCCACAATCCACCACAGAATCAAAGCGGCGGCAGGCAGTACACGTTTAATAATACTCTTATTTGGGCTTTCACTATTGCACTATTGTTTGTCTACGTGTGTCCTGTATATAGTTTCATAGTATCCGGTGTTTGAATTTACAAATGGTTTGGTTTCCACGAGATGGGTGATGACAGGAAATGTGTCCTGTGAGGATTGCGTCGCTGTGACACCAAAACCACGCAACTGTTTCTCATCTCAGAATATAACTACGACTGTGTTGGTTATTTTATCAAATTTCACACAATTATTGTCTTATGTTAGTTCCACTGTGACAAAGGATATGAGTCCAGCTTTTAAGCCACAATCAGATATTGTCACTTTTGTGTTTGGTAGAACCCGTGTACCAGTCTCGAGGCGCGGGTTCAGTAAGGTGCTGGAAACCTTCCAGAGAGATTTGATCTGTGCCGACTCACCGTACGCTTCCTGCATACCTTTCATTCATGCTACTAACCTGTGATCGTACACAGATGTGCTTCTGGACACCACTGTTGAGCAGTTAGCCTGTAGCCAGACTGGGGGAGGTGTGGGACCTGGCTACTTCCTGTGAGCGTCTCTCCTGACCACCAGCTCTTTGTTTCTTGTGTATCTCACCATTCGATGAACACTAAAGAGCATGAGTCTGTCACGATGTTTCTGAGGTACTGAACCTCATGTTGGCACCATTAAAGGTAGATCTCCACTTAAATAATTGTTTTGGTTTACAGCAACTCCATAGACGGTATTCAGGAAGTAGTCGTAGGCACGGTGACGCCACCCATTGGTTTGTGCTCTGCCGTTAAGAAGCCATTGGTCGACGCCATTTTGTTTTTTTTAAACCAAAATGTTGTTCTCATAGACTTCTATACAATCAGACTTGATTTCAGGACTGGATGAGTCGCTCCTTGACGTCATGAGAGAGAACGTTTAAGGAACAGAATCCCTCTTCAGAACCGCAGGTCGCTGCCAGGTCGTCTCGTAGTCTGAGACATTATTTATATTTGTTGTGTTTGAAGGCCTTCCTTTCAGAATCTGTTTTAGAAATCTCATTCTCACCGCTCCACTCCGATGTTTTTAGTAACACTAATATCAAAACGTTTAAAATTCAAAACAAATTGGATGGTGTCCCACCAATAATATCCGTTTATGGTAGTAACCCTCAGCCTCTAATGCTCTGGTGACAAGCAGTCTTTGTACATTTGGTTCAAACCAGACCAGGTGGTGTTGGTGAGCTGCTCTCCTCCGGGGACCTGGAGCTCCATGTGATGCAGGAGGAGCGGGCAAAGCCTTTCATTGTCTGCTCTATCAGGTCTGGAGGTTCCTTGCAGAATGTATACGATGGGAAGAAAAAGGCAAACAACTTAAATAATACTGTTTGATATTGAATAAAATTGTGAGAATACATGTGTCTGTGGCTCATATTTCACTTACATTACACAAAGGAAGAAATATTAGCAAATCATTCTCGATTGTCTACATGGCAGCGTCACACAAATGTTACATCACGAGTACAGGCAACAAGGTGAAGACCCACAAGGTACAGGCAACAAGGTGAAGACCCACGTGGTACGGGCAACAAGGTACAGACCCACATGGTACGGGCAACAAGGTGAAGACCCACGTGGTACAGGCAACAAGGTGAAGACCCACGTGGTACAGGCAACAAGGTGAAGACCCACATGGTACAGGCAACAAGGTACAGACCCACATGGTACGGGCAACAAGGTGAAGACCCACGTGGTACAGGCAACAAGGTGAAGACCCACATGGTACGGGCAACAAGGTACAGACCCACATGGTACAGGCAACAAGGTGAAGACCCACAAGATGCAGGCAACAAGGTGAAGACCCACATGGTACAGGCAACAAGGTGAAGACCCACATGGTACAGGCAACAAGGTGAAGACCCACGTGGTACAGGCAACAAGGTGAAGACCCACATGGTACAGGCAACAAGGTGAAGACCCACATGGTACAGGCAACAAGGTGAAGACCCACGTGGTACAGGCAACAAGGTGAAGACCCACGTGGTACGGGCAACAAGGTGAAGACCCACGTGGTACGGGCAACAAGGTGAAGACCCACGTGGTACGGGCAACAAGGTGAAGACCCACGTGGTACGGGCAACAAGGTGAAGACCCACGTGGTACGGGCAACAAGGTGAAGACCCACGTGGTACGGGCAACAAGGTGAAGACCCACGTGGTACGGGCAACAAGGTGAAGACCCACGTGGTACAGGCAACAAGGTGAAGACCCACAAGATGCAGGCAACAAGGTGAAGACCCACATGGTACAGGCAACAAGGTGAAGACCCACAAGGTACAGGCAACAAGGTGAAGACCCACGTGGTACGGGCAACAAGGTGAAGACCCACATGGTACGGGCAACAAGGTGAAGACCCACGTGGTACGGGCAACAAGGTGAAGACCCACGTGGTACGGGCAACAAGGTGAAGACCCACGTGGTACGGGCAACAAGGTGAAGACCCACAAGATGCAGGCAACAAGGTGAAGACCCACATGGTACAGGCAACAAGGTGAAGACCCACGTGGTACAGGCAACAAGGTGAAGACCCACAAGATGCAGGCAACAAGGTGAAGACCCCCATTATACAGGCAACAAGGTAAAGACCCACAAGATGCAGGCAACAAGGTAAAGACCCACAAGGTGAAGACCCCCATGGTACAGGCAACACGGTGAAGACCCCCATGGTACAGGCAACCTTTCTTATTTTAAATGTACACATGAGGCGCTCGTGACACTGACAGCGTGGACACACCGGCCTGTCTGCTCTGGTTCAGTTAGGCAGTAGCGCCCTCTAGAGGTTCAAACCTGCTCTGACGTGAGCGGCACAGCATGAACCCGGTGGACACACAGTTCACCGGTTTCTGCCCCATCAGGATGTGGAGCGTGGCAGAGCGCGTCGCTACGGAGGAACATCCCGGCTGGGTCACCACCCAGAGAGCAGAGGGCAGCTGGCCCAGAGCCCCAGACCACAGAGGCCCCCGGAGCCCCAGGCCACAGAGGCCCCCGGAGCCCCAGACCACAGAGGCCCCCGGAGCCCCAGACCACAGAGGCCTCCGGAGCCCCAGACCACAGAGGCCCCCAGAGCTCCAGCTGTACTGACTGACAACGGGGTCATTTTGATTGACCTGAAAATACAATACTGAGAATATGCAGCACTCAATAGAAGGGGTGCTCCGGCCATCTTCGAAAAATAAATCATACATGTTATTCCTCCGGTGTAAGACCGGGGGTTCGATTCTGACCCGGAACAGAAGAAGCCAATACAGGCTGTGGGTGGATCTGTGAACCTAATGATAGTAGAATAGTAACTATTGTTAAAAGCAACCCTTTGGTGTCCATTTCAATTATTGTTTTAAGTGTATTGGCCACTGGAGGGCCGTCAATCAACACAAGCACACGCCCACTGCACGCGGAAGCATTACAGCAAGATGTATGAGCTTCAAACGCATTGTTTTATTACTCATTATTTCATTATTATTGGATTATCATCCATTTCTAAAATAACTGAAAAGTGCCTCACGTGTCACAAAATGTACCTTTCATATGTAGCTCGTGCTTGATGAGCCTTAAGGTATTTATCAACGTGTTTTAGTCATAGAACAGAAACATATACTTTAAGGTTTTTCTCAACCTCTCCCCAAAAGGTTATCAATATGTATTGTAAGAATGCTCACTACATCCTGCTATGAGGCCAATAAGATATAAAATAAGAGATGATCCTTTATTATCTCATGCTCATCAAAGTATTTTGTTTGGGATGTCTCAAAGTTTCCACTGAGGAAGTCCATTCTCTCTACTATCCAGCAGGGGGCGACAAAAACAAGTCAAATTGTATAGAAGTTTATGAGAAAATGACTACTTCTACTTCATTTATTCCCTCAGTAGTTTATGTCTCAATCTCTAGTTACAAGTGTTCTTCAATACAGCATGATGTTCATTTAGTAAATTATGGTCATTAGAGTCAAACAGACCATATAGCAGGGGACGCTTTAGGGCGGGGCTATGAGGTGATTGACAGGTTGTCTCTACGACGCTCCTCCTGGTAAACTACCTTCATCGGTTGTGAAAAACAACAATATGGCAACCGCTGTAATCCAAGATGGCGACGGCCACTTCCTACAGCCTATGTTCCAACTTCCTCCCATCTCAACGCGCCTCTTCACTTAGACACACGAGGCCACAGTGGATGTCTGGCTCGACTCTCTTTACTTTACCTCCCTTTTGTTTTGTCATTTACGTAACAAACTATCTGTTTTAAACCAAAACCACATCACATCTCTGGGCTCCAACAACGATCTGCTGCACAGCAATAGGTAGTTCATTACTGGCACATATTCAGATTTATTAAGTGAACTAAACTCATATTTAACATTATTATCCCGAGCCAACCAGAGCAGACAAGGCTTTGTCAGCAGGGGGTCTTAAAGAGACGGCCGTTAAAACGGAGGAAGAATACAGGTATATTCAGACGGACATATGAGAGAAATTATGTGTTATTTGAACATTAAAGCATGTAAACATGTTCTATAGTAACTCATTATGCAAGTAAGAACCTGAAAATGAGCCTGATATGTGTCCTTTAAAGCAACGGTGCTGTTTGTGGGAATACAGAAGACATGAGGATCCTGACCACGTCTCCTGAGCCACAGGATGCAGTCACTACGTCTCATAATAAAAAGAGGGTTAATACATTATTGAAGAGTTGATGCCCTCGCAGTGAAAAGCAACTAATTAGCTAGTCATCATTAGTGGAAGTGGTCAGTGTGACACTTGCGAAGCCATTGATTGCAGCCGTGGATCCCCGGAGGTTAATCATGGACAGGATGGAGGGGTCAGCCTCTCCACGGCTCAAGGCGCAGGCGGCGGGTCGATCGCCTTCATCTGGAACTCTGAGAGTTCGTCTCCAGAGCCGACCGCTCCCAACTTTATGACGAGAGAGAAAACATGGAAGGCTGAGGAGGACGGAGAGGAAGTGGGTTCAGGTGATCAAAAAACTACATTGAGAAAAAACAAACAATAGACTACAGAATACTGCGTATACTATATTGCGTTATGACGGGTTATGACGCGTTTTAAGTTATTTGTTTTACAATAAAATACACGTTATGAACATGAGCTTGTGATCTCAATCTGTTGGATTCCAGAGGGAAGGGTCTAGGCTCGGGGTGATCAGAGTGAAGACACGTCTTTAAGCTGCGATGTGTAATCCTAGAACCACCTGCTCCAAAGAAGCTTTTCCCTCTAGTCCATGCAATCTAAGATGTGTAGAAGAAATACCACAACTAATCTAACAGCGAGGCAAGACGACGCAAAATATAAACAAACTGCTAAAAAGAAAAGCACGATGTCGTCCTTGAAACCGTGAGCAGGTAGTTGACCAGGAGTCAGAATGCTCTTAACCCAGCAGTGTTTTTATGTTTCCATTTCCAAGGAGCTGGTCAATATCACTGATCATTATTGACCTTACATCTGCTCGGCTTTCTCTCTCCCTCACATACATCTTCCTTTCTCCCCACGCCGATAAACCATTTACTCAACGCCACGTGTTGGATTGAATGTTTATGGTTTCCTCTATTGTCTTATTGAGGAAGTTTTATAAACGATGAGGTAGTGTTATAAACGATGAGGCAGTGTTAGAAACAATGAGGTAGTGTTATAAATGATGAGGCAGTGTTATAAACAATGAGGTAGTGTTATAAACAATGGGGTAGTGTTATAAACAATGAGGAAGTGCTATAAATGATGAGGTAGTGTTATAAACAATGAGGTAGTGTTATAAACAATGAGGTAGTGTTATAAACAATGAGGTAGTGTTATAAATGATGAGGCAGTGTTATAAATGATGAGGCAGTTTTATAAACGATGAGGTAGTGTTTTAAATGATGAGGCAGTTTTATAAACAATGAGGTAGTGTTATAAACAATGAGGAAGTGTTATAAATGATGAGGCAGTGTTATAAACGATGAGGCAGTTTTATAAACAATGAGGTAGTGTTATAAACGATTAGGTAATGTTATAAACAATGAGGTAGTATTATAAACGATGAGGTAGTGTTATAAACAATGAGGTAGTATTATAAACAATGAGGTAGTATTATAAACAATGAGGTAGTATTATAAACAATGAGGTAGTATTATAAATGATGAGGCAGTGTTATAAACGATGAGGCAGTTTTATAAACAATGAGGTAGTGTTGTAAACAATGAGGTAGTGTTATAAACGATGAGGTAGTATTATAAACAATGAGGTAGTGTTATAAACAATGAGGTAGTATTATAAACAATGAGGTAGCATTATAAACGATGAGGTAGTGTTATAAACAATGAGGTAGTGTTGTAAACAATGAGGTAGTGTTATAAACGATGAGGTAGTATTATAAACAATGAGGTAGTGTTATAAACAATGAGGTAGTATTATAAACAATGAGGTAGCATTATAAACGATGAGGTAGTATTATAAACAATGAGGTAGTGTTGTAAACAATGAGGTAGTGTTATAAACGATGAGGTAGTATTATAAACAATGAGGTAGTGTTATAAACAATGAGGTAGTATTATAAACAATGAGGTAGCATTATAAACGATGAGGTAGTGTTATAAACAATGAGGTAGTGTTATAAACAATGAGGTAGTGTTATAAACGATGAGGTAGTATTATAAACAATGAGGTAGTGTTATAAACAATGAGGTAGTATTATAAACAATGAGGTAGCATTATAAACGATGAGGTAGTGTTATAAACAATGAGGTAGTGTTATAAACAATGAGGTAGTGTTATAAACGATGAGGTAGTATTATAAACAATGAGGTAGTGTTATAAACAATGAGGTAGTATTATAAACAATGAGGTAGCATTATAAACGATGAGGTAGTGTTATAAACAATGAGGTAGTGTTGTAAACAATGAGGTAGTGTTATAAACGATGAGGTAGTATTATAAACAATGAGGTAGTGTTATAAACAATGAGGTAGTATTATAAACAATGAGGTAGCATTATAAACGATGAGGTAGTGTTATAAACAATGAGGTAGTGTTGTAAACAATGAGGTAGTGTTATAAACGATGAGGTAGTATTATAAACAATGAGGTAGTGTTATAAACAATGAGGTAGTATTATAAACAATGAGGTAGCATTATAAACGATGAGGTAGTGTTATAAACAATGAGGTAGTGTTGTAAACAATGAGGTAGTGTTATAAACGATGAGGTAGTATTATAAACAATGAGGTAGTGTTATAAACAATGAGGTAGTGTTATAAACAATGAGGTAGTATTATAAACAATGAGGTAGTGTTATAAACAATGAGGTAGTATTATAAACAATGAGGTAGCATTATTAATGATGGTCACTGGTCACCAACCTCAGGACCACAGGGAGAGATGGAGGTCAAAAAATGAATTCACACACACAGTGTGAGTGAAAAGATATGTCTGTCAGTACAGCCTTCTGATGCACAGTGGGTCTCTTCTGTGTGTCTCTATCTGTGTGTGTGTGTGTCATCAGTCGCTCTAGTGAAGTCTTCTGAAGCTTCACTAGGTGGCGCTGTTCTACAGCACATTGTGTCGCCTGCTTATAGAATTAACCTGCAGGCATCAAACCTACAGACAAAGTGTTGACATTATTAAATGTGTTATTTGATAAGAGACAGTGCACATTAATTAAACATTTCAGTAAATGTGCCAGTTAGCCAAGAGGTTATTTTTCATCTGTAGTCCCGAGAGACAGATGTTAAAAAAAAATCTTAAAAACTGAAATAAGATTAAATATACACGGTTATAAAATGTTGAGGCTTTTAGAACCAATGAATGTGTGAGAATATTAAAATGCATAGTATCCTCATTCAGGAGAAAGGGGTTCACTTTCTTAGTTATTCCTGGATGCTACTGGAATCATGACGCAATCCATCAACCAATGAGACGGACACGTCGAGGCTCTTTTATTTTCAAGAAGCGTGTGGTCTGTTGTTCTTTAATATCTCATATAAGTCTGCAGTTTACTGCACAGACAAGTCACTTCTGTCACCACTTTGCTTTTAAATAAACAGAAACAACAAACAGCTCACAGAAAGACTTGAGAAGTCTCTTCAGAAAGAGGCCTTTGCTGATGAAATATTAGTTAACATTGTTTACATACAGAGAGGAAAAAGATGATTTTATCATGAATAATGAAAAGCTCCTCCACATGTCTCTCATGTCCTACGCAGAGCTGCTGGGACTCTTCGCTGAAGAGGAAGACTCATTTTCTGAGACTGAAAGAAGAAGGATCATCTGAAAGCATCTTAGGTAAAACTATGATTATTCTTATTGTTATTATTCTATTATGTTATTATAGCTCGGGTTGATGAAGCTCAAACTGCTTCTTTGACGTGAGAGAAGCGGTGCTGACCCAGCGGATGATAATTGATTGGCTTCAGCCAAATGATACATCCTCCATCCCGTAAGCCGTAATGGTCACTGTGGTAACGGCAGCAATTGTAGGTTTCACTGGAGCCTGCAATTTAAGTGATGTCATTCACTTCACACTACATTCTAGAAAGTGAATATGTGACTCAAAGCTTGTGCTTTAGGTTCACACAAACAGTCATCAGAGTGCCATAATAATAATAGTAAAGAATAAATCTGTCAACAAATAAGGAAATGAATGTGGAAATAAAAAGAGGAATGAATAAAATAAGATTTAGAGGAATAAATACAAAATAAATAATAAGTAAAAATGTGGAAACATAAAGAGGACAAAATTAAAGAAGAAATAAATGCTGTAACATATAAACAAATAAATGATAAAATGTTAATTACTGTATAAGCATTTTCATTATTTTCCCATTTATGTATATTTATTGACATCTTTTTTGAAATACATGAATTATTTTTCATCCTCGTTGATTTGTTTTTCCTTCTGGTCTTTGCTATTCCTTGAAGGACCAAGCTGTCAATCAACTGGCGTTTGAGAAGGTTCTATGAGACACGTCCCCTTCCCTGCACTGAGAGAACTTCACACACATATTCTATACCTAACCGGGTAGTTGGAGCGAGTCATAGTTTACTGTACCTAAACCCAACCCAACTGGGCTGTTTCCAGGGGCGTGTCCTGTAGTAGGCGTCATAACAATATACAACTATAATGCATAACAATATATAACTATAATGCATAACAATATATAACTAAAATTGCATAACTATACATAACTATAATGCATAACAATATATAACTATAATGCATAACTATATATAACTATAATGCATAACAATATAACTATAATTCATAACTATAATGCATAGCTATATATAACTATAATGCATAACAATATAACTATAATGCATAACTATATATAACTATAATGCATAACTATATATAACTATAATGCATAACAATATATAACTATAATGCATTACTATATATAACTATAATGCATCACAATATAACTATAATGCATAACTATATATAACTATAATGCATAACAATATAACTATAATGCATAACTATATATAACTATAATGCATAACTATATATAACTATAATGCATAACAATATCTATAATGCACAACACTATATAACTATAATGCATAACAATATAACTATAATGCATAACTATATATAACTATAATGCATAACAATATCTATAATGCACAACACTATATAACTATAATGCATAACAATATAACTATAATGCATAACAATATAACTATAATGCATAACTATATATAACTATAATGCATAACAATATATAACTATAATGCATAACAATATAACTATAATGCATAACTATATATAACTATAATGCATAACAATATAACTATAATGCATAACTATATATAACTATAATGCATAACAATATAACTATAATGCATAACTATATATAACTATAATGCATAACTATATAACTATAATGCATAACTATATATAACTATAATGCATAACAATATAACTATAATGCATAACTATATATAACTATAATGCATAACAATATCTATAATGCACAACACTATATAACTATAATGCATAACAATATAACTATAATGCATAACAAACTATATCTGAAACAGTATTGTTAAGTCTATTAAGAGCACACAGAAGTTGTACATGAATATGAATGTTCACGTGATTCATAGTCACACCATTGTGCATCATAACGGTGATTATGATGCATTATATAAAGATGATAATGTATTACTACTATGGGACTGTAGCGCAAAACAAATGTCGGTGTGACTGAAGTTAAGAAATATGATGACACTTCACCTGATTAGTAATAATTATAATAATTGTATTATTTATAATTATTATCATTTTATTTTGATACTATAATTAAATCCGGTATATACAATATATAATTTGTAATTATTATTATTATTATTATTTGTACATAACTCAGAGCGCTCTCTCACTCCGTACTGACGCGTTGTTAGCAGATAGAGCGAGAGGGGAGGGGTGTGTGTGTGTGTGTGTGTGTGTGTGTGTGTGTGTGTGTGTGTGTGTGTGTGTGTGTGTGTGTGTGTGTGTGTGTGTGTGTGTGTGTGTGTGTGGCTGATCTCTGCCTCCAGAGGTCATTCTCACTACAGTTGCCACTTGTTGCCAAAGCAGCGCAGGGCTCCAGCGTTCAACACCGACACACAAACACACACACAAACACTCTCACACACACACACACAAGCACTCTCACACACACACACACACACACACACCAACACACAACAACATCTAAAGTAATTTTGATTCCGCCGCCTCTCGAGACCTACATGTCTGGATGCTGCACGCGGAGCGTTACAGGCTGAACTCGACGCGTGATCCGGCTGACAGCGCATCCTGACGGGGAGCAGCATGGTTGATAACGCGCCTTTAGCCACCAAATCCGCTCTGGTAAGTGCAGGACACTTTTTATTTATTTTATTTAACTTCTTCACACTTCAGCTTCTTCTCTTTCTCAGACGCTTTTTAACATTTTACGCACTTAGAAACTTCATATTTGGGACACTTTAACCGTATTTAAGCCTTTTGGTGCCCGCTGGTCCCGGCAGCCCGTGAGCTATATTACAACATGTGTATAAAGTCGGACATCTCGTGAGCTATATTACAACATGTGTATAAAGTCGGACATCTCGTGAGCTATATTATAATATGTGTATAAAGTGGCACCGCGCCTGAGTGCGTAATGAGGCTGAGTTTAACCTCGCAAAGTGATCCTCATTGCCCGCTCCCCTCCGCAGCAAGGCTCGCTCTCGTCCGCCGGCAGCCGTCCCCTCCCGGCTCCCTGCGCCTCCTCTCACGGCCCGTTCCCCGGCGCGCAGCCCCCGCAGCCGGCCAGCGGCGGCATGAAGCTGGAAGCCGTCATGGAGAACCTGCAGCGGCAGCAGGCGGCGCGGCTGGCCCTGGAGGAGAAGCTCCGGCAGGCGGAGACGGAGAAGGACCTGCGCTCCATGGTGGAGACCCAGATCCACCAGCAGGCGCTGGCGTTCCGCCACTACCAGGCGGCGATGCGCGGCGCGCTGGCCGCGGGAGTCGCCAACTCGGCCCCCGGAGCGACGCTCCAGCGCGCGGAGCTCCGGGGGTCCGCCGAGGACCGAAGCTCCTCCAGGCCGGGCAGCGACGACCGGGAGCGGGACGAGGACGACCCGGAGGAGCAGGAGGGCATGGACGAGGACGAGGACGGCGAGGACGACGCCGGCCTGACCCACTACCGGGACGGGCAGCTCCACAGAGCCGGCCCGCCTCCGCAGGGGCCCCCGCACCTCATGGCCGGGCTCCCGGGGGCCTTTGCCCCGGCCCGCCGCGCAGAGTCCCCCTCCGCGCACCCGCAGCCACCGCACCACGACTGGACCTACGAGGAGCAGTTCAAGCAGGTAGGACCGCTTCTCCCGCGGAGGGACGTCCCGTAAACAGCTGATCCTGGAACGCGTTCTGTTGAGGTTATTGTTGTTTCCATTTTCACATGAGGACCCTGAAGCCTACATGGGGATGTGATATGACTGTGGGCTACTTTCTGAAGGAAAACACAGTGTGTGTGTGTGTGTGTGTGTGTGTGTGTGTGTGTGTGTGTGTGTGTGTGTGTGTGTGTGTGTGTGTGTGTGTGTGTGTGTGTGTGTGTGTGTGTGTGTGTGTGTGTGTGTGAAACTCTGTTCACAATGCAAGTTAAAATGAGGCAGTGTAAACTGTGACTAATAGCTTTATTATTTCATAACAAGTCATTATGGGATGCTTTATAGAGCAGCAGATGAATGAGGCCAGACAGACGTCTGCAGCGCAGTGACTCAGTGACGTCATCAGAAACACATTCTGGTCGGCAGGTTGTCAGGAAGGCTTTTGTCTTGAGCTCATCCTTCATATACATGTAGTAATGAGTTATTCATGAATGGATTTCATCCAGAATCAGCAGTCAAGGGGATCTTGCTCAGTCCCCCCCTTTACAACAGGTTCCTGGTGGCTCGCACCAGAGATCGTTAGTTATTACCTGTTAGTTAAGCCGTTATAAACTCTTCTACGGGATCCCGATGAGCAGGTTAATGCCAGCCGGTTGTTTGATTGATGCCTTCTGTGTGCTCAGCGGATCCATATCCTCTTTGTCATCTCTTATTTATGACGGATCATTTGCAGACTTCCCCAAATGCGATGTGTACATTAGTGATGCATTAGCGCCGCACATTAAAGCAACCCGATGCATGGAAACGCAATAGAGATGGGGGTGGGGGCCTGGAGCCAGGAGCCTCGACGCAGACGCTCCCATCCGGTTTCTGCTTCTCGCTCTGATCCGCTTATGATGGCGCGCGGGTTCTCCTCGTCGCTCGCTTGATGCAAGAGTTCCTCTAAGCCATTCCATCTTAAAAAGAAAATAAAGCCTGTACGTGTTGCAGAAAACTCTTTTCCATGAAGACAAAGTTCCGCGTGGCCGCACACGCACGTCAGGCTGCACACGCACACGCACGTCAGGCTGCCCTCTCCTCAGGATGTCCCGTCACTGGGTCCT
Source organism: Taurulus bubalis (assembly GCF_910589615.1). NCBI lineage: Eukaryota > Metazoa > Chordata > Actinopteri > Perciformes > Cottidae > Taurulus > Taurulus bubalis. Next base: position 27,877,194 of record NC_136596.1, read on the forward strand.
CTGTATGGAGCAGTCAGCGCAGTGGTCGCCGGGACAATAAAAGGATGCTTCTGGCCGCTCGCAGACAGAGCGGAGCCGGCATGCTAAGCGCTCAAAGCGGCAAAACAAAACCACATTGGAGAGCAGTAAATGCATCTTTGGAAAATAGGAACAAGATGTGGGCTAAATATATAAAAAAAGGGCCCCACCGGGCGAGGAGTTCTTAATCTGATCTGGACCAAGTGTTTACAGTGGCTCCTAAATCACTTCTGTAGAGCTCAGACACAGGGGAGGGCATGTATATAATACCATTACATTTTTATATATCATATTAATTATATGATTTATGTAAAACAAATTGAAATAAAAAACAAGCAGAAAAACTCTTTAATTCAGATGATGAAATAAATAATAATAAGATGATAACAAGGACAAGGAAATAAAAACATGCAGAGGAGGAGCATTTAGCTGGGTTTTACATACATATATAAATATATTTATGAACTCCTGTTCGGAGGGAGAAAACACACGGGGAAATATGAAGAGATGAAAGTAAAACATTGAAAATAAATTCCTGGCAGTGACAGAAAAAGAGAGAGAGAGGGGGGGGGAGTTGTTGCATGTAGCTCTGGCAGCGGCTCAGGAAATGCAGGAAACTGGATCTGGTGGTATTCCAGCCTGGCTCAAACCCAACGAATGCTGGGATCTCCCCGTCTGTCAGTGTGTGTGTGTGTGTGTGTGTGTGTGTGTGTGTGTGTGTGTGTGTGTGTGTGTGTGTGTCTGGGAGTTGGCATGGTGCCAAACTATTACGAAACAGAAATTGTGTCTGTTACACACTTGGCACGCTTCCTCCATCACACACAGCGGCGTTGGCCCGGCTGCTGGAGGAGTTCCTCTGCAGCTCCTCTCCTCTCAGCTGCGGCTTCACAGCTCTGTCGCCGTACGGATAAAAGGCTGCAAAAAGGGACTTTCAAATTATGATTTTTATTTTTATCTGTACAATCTTCAGTTTCTTCTACATAATATAACATGCATGCAGCATCCAGTTGCATTGACACATGCAAAGTGGAAACACAAAGTGAAGATAACAACTGGACCCTCCAGCGGTACATTTAGTTTCTTTATGGCACTCCCTCCTAAATAAACACGTCCGCCTTTGTCTGGGCTCAAATGAGGAAGTCTCCATCTTATTTATGTCGTCGCAGCTTTTTTGCTTTTTTTGATCGAGACAAAGACGGCCGACGTGAAGTGAAACATCCAGTTTCCAACACGCAGGAAACCGGCTTCAGGAATTCCCTCGTCAGAGTTGCTCACAGCTTCAGGCTGAAGAGGTTTGACTCCATGACTGCAGTCGGTCCGGAGATGTTACGTTAAAACATTCAAATGAGGCCATCACTATGAAATATGGGCTCATTTGCATCTATTTCCAAGAACATGAGTTGCCGTGAGTTTTGTTGCCGTGTTGTTTTTTATTGAGAGAATGTTGGATATCTCTTTATAATAATGTCAACAGACATAAAGAAACAGCATTTTGTATTAATAAACATATGGATCAGGCTCTGAATGATAAACTCTGTAGGATCCTTCAGAATATCTTCATGAATGAAAGTTAAAGTCTGGTGGTTGAAAGAGTTTGAGAATACAACTAATTTTAAAGAAAACAACCTTTAAAGAGATATTTTGTAAAATTATACTACAGGTGAAAATATGAACTCATAAATATCACCATGACACTTCACCATTTGATTACTGACAGTAAGACGATTATTTTTTTATTACAAGTTTTCTGAAATGTTTAAATATGCAAATGAGACATCTAATAGTAACAGATGCAAACAGACAAAGTACTAAAATAAAACACATACATGTGTTTTCTTTCCACGAGTCTGAAAGAAGACGTGTTATGGAAGCAACATAACCCCAAAACCCCCAAAATGAGCAGAGCATTAAAAGCAATGTTTTTAGCCTGCGGCGTCCCGTCTGAAGCGGTGAAATCCAAACCGGCTCCAAAGCTTTGCTTCACTAAGCATCACATGACATCTCCCTGAGTGAATAATGTCATGTAATGAACATGTCAGTGTGGAGCCACTCCTCACGGGGGATTGCACCTCTTCAGCTTGTGCCTTCAACAAACTATAGAAAGGAGGAGGAGGAAGAGGAAGAGGAGGAGGAGGAGGAGGAGGAGGCGCTCCAGCTGTACCGGTGTTACATTTCACCCAGCACCCAAAGACAGACTCCTCCTGGTGGGGTGCAGCGTGGGATGTGAGCTGGAACAAGTTGATGTGAGCTGGAACAAGTTGATGTTAGCTGGAACAAGTTGATGTGATCTAGAACAAGTTGATGTTAGCTGGAACAAGTTGATGTTAGCTAGAACAAGTTGATGTTAGCTGGAACAAGTTGATGTTAGCTAGAACAAGTTGATGTTAGCTAGAACAAGTTGATGTTAGCTAGAACAAGTTGATGTTAGCTGGAACAAGTTGATGTTAGCTAGAACAAGTTGATGTTAGCTGGAACAAGTTGATGTGAGCTAGAACAAGTTGATGTTAGCTAGAACAAGTTGATGTGAGCTGGAACAAGTTGATGTGAGCTAGAACAAGTTGATGTGAGCTAGAACAAGTTGATGTTAGCTGGAACAAGTTGATGTTAGCTAGAACAAGTTGATGTGAGCTAGAACAAGTTGATGTTAGCTAGAACAAGTTGATGTTAGCTGGAACAAGTTGATGTTAGCTAGAACAAGTTGATGTTAGCTGGAACAAGTTGATGTGAGCTGGAACAAGTTGATGTTAGCTAGAACAAGTTGATGTTAGCTGGAACAAGTTGATGTTAGCTAGAACAAGTTGATGTTAGCTAGAACAAGTTGATGTGAGCTGGAACAAGTTGATGTTAGCTGGAACAAGTTGATGTGATCTAGAACAAGTTGATGTTAGCTGGAACAAGTTGATGTTAGCTGGAACAAGTTGATGTTAGCTAGAACAAGTTGATGTTAGCTGGAACAAGTTGATGTTAGCTGGAACAAGTTGATGTTAGCTGGAACAAGTTGATGTGAGCTAGAACAAGTTGATGTTAGCTGGAACAAGTTGATATGATGTGAGCTGGAACAAGTTGATGTGAGCTGGAACAAGTTGGTATGATGTGAGCTAGAACAAGTTGATGTGAGCTAGAACAAGTTGATGTGAGATGGAACAAGTTGATGTGAGCTGGAACAAGTTGATGTTAGCTGGAACAAGTTGATGTGAGCTGGAACAAGTTGATGTTAGCTGGAACAAGTTGATGTTAGCTGGAACAAGTTGATATGATGTGAGCTGGAACAAGTTCATGTGAGCTGGAACAAGTTGATGTGATGTGAGCTGAAACAAGTTGATGTGAGCTGGAACAAGTTGGTATGATGTGAGCTGGAACAAGTTGATGTTTGCTGGAAAAAGTTGATATGATGTGAGCTGAAACAAGTTGATGTGAGCTGGAACAAGTTGATGTTAGCTGGAACAAGTTGATGTGAGCTGGAACAAGTTGATGTGATGTTAGCTGGAACAAGTTGATGTGATGTTAGCTGGAACAAGTTGATGTGATGTGAGCTGGAACAAGTTGATGTGAGCTGGAACAAGTTGATGTGAGCTGGAACAAGTTGATGTGAGCTGGAACAAGTTGATGTGAGCTGGAACAAGTTGATGTTAGCTGGAACAAGTTGATGTTAGCTGAAGACAGGGACATACGTTCAGGTCCAGGTTCTGACTTGAGCCTCAACGCTACCGTGAATGTTTGGACGAGGTCCTCGCCGAACGCTCACAATGTTTTAGCTACTTTAGCGCTCATTCCCCGTATCAAGTCACATGACTTTCCCTTGTTTTCTTTCACATGCATCCGGTGAGCAATGGAGTCTCCGAGCAGCAACTCTAATATTTGAGCTTTTTCCACCTCTAGAAAGAAAGCATTGAGCTCACTCCATCTTAGCGAGAGGACAGTGGCTTTGACCAACCGGCAGTGAGTCGAGGGCCCGGTCTTAGTGTATAAAGAAGCTTGGCTCCTCTACCTGACGACTCCATTCTGTACGCAGTGCAATACATGTGTACCAATGTGGTTTCTTTGGTTGCGTAGTCCTGTTCTTCAGCCATGAATCGAAGGGCCCGTCTTGAAAAACAATCAGTCCTCCGATCTGACCCCCGCTCCACAACCCCCGCACCGCCCACTTTAATGTGACCATAAAACCCGAGCAGGAGAGCGGCTTGAAAGAGTCCCGTGTCAACATTCTGTCAGGGACGTGGAAACACGTCTGAGAAGCTCCCGTCACAATGACACAACACGTCAAACCATCCGCCTGGCAAAGAGCTCCATCTTTATATATACATAGTTTGTTTTTGATCAGGCAGTAAAACCTCCCCCCCTCCCAGGATCTTTGGCTCCACATATTCATCTAACAGCTGTAGCTCGCTTTAAAAATGTGCTCCGTCACTGGAAATGCTTTAATGGCATTCCTTGCGGTTATATGGTGGTTCTGCCACATGGGTGGGAGAGGGTTGGGGGCGGGGCCAACAGAAGGAGTGATAGAGGGGAGTGTGTGTGTGTGTGTGTGTGTGTGTGTGCGTGTGTGTTGACTGGTCCTCAGTCCCAGTGCTGGACCAGGTGTAGGGGAAAGGCCCCCCAAACATAATATTGCCAATTTTCTTATTATTGCAACTTCATCTGAAATGCTCGGTGTGTTTCCACCGGGTCGCCACGCTGCTGCAATGTGGTCCTGTCTGGCAGAGGCTCTGGTTCAGGATATATTTTAAGACCTCTTTAAGACCTTGATGATCAGAATCAGCTTTCGAGGGCCGGTGTGTGTAAACATAGAGGGGATTTGACTCCGGTTCTTATGCTGTGTCCACACTACCACGGCCATTTTAAAATGCTGGTCACGTCCCGGTGAGGACCTGGTCACGTCCCGGTGAGGACCTGGTCACGTCCCAATGAGGACCTGGTTACGTCCCGGTGAGGACCTGGTTACGTCCCGGTGAGGACCTGGTCACGTCCCGGTGAGGACCTGGTCACGTCCCAATGAGGACCTGGTCACGTCCCGGTGAGGACCTGGTCACGTCCCAGTGAGGACCTGGTCACGTCCCAGTGAGGACCTGGTCACGTCCCAGTGAGGACCTGGTCACGTCCCGGTGAGGACCTGGTCACGTCCCAGTGAGGACCTGGTCACGTCCCGGTGAGGACCTGGTCACGTCCCGGTGAGGACCTGGTCAAGTCCTGGTGAGGACCTGGTCAAGTCCTGGTGAGAACCTGGTTACGTCGTGGTGAGGACCTGGTCACGTCCCGGTGAGGACCTGGTCAAGTCCTGGTGAGGACCTGGTCAAGTCCCGGTGAGGACCTGGTCAAGTCCTGGTGAGGACCTGGTTACATTTTAAGACCTTGATGATCAGAATCAGCTTTCGAGGGCCGGTGTGTGTAAACATAGAGGGGATTTGACTCCGGTTCTTATGCTGTGTCCACACTACCACGGCCATTTTAAAATGCTGGTCACGTCCCGGTGAGGACCTGGTCACGTCCCGGTGAGGACCTGGTTACGTCCTGGTGAGGACCTGGTTACGTCCTGGTGAAGACCTGGTTACGTCCCGGTGAGGACCTGGTCAAGTCCTGGTGAGGACCTGGTCAAGTCCCGGTGAGGACCTGGTTACGTCCTGGTGAAGACCTGGTTACGTCCCGGTGAGGACCTGGTCAAGTCCTGGTGAGGACCTGTTCACGTCCCGGTGAGGACCTGGTTAAGTCCTGGTGAGGACTGCAGTATTTTCTGTCACTAAACCAACTGCAGTGTGTCTAAAATCTGCTTCCTGTTCACACCGTCACGCGACCGGTCACTGGTCATGTGATTTGCGTTTTCAAAGGTTGCAGTTTAATGTAAATTATATATATATATATATATATATATATATATATATATATATATATATATATTTATATATATATATATTTATAGATATAATATTTATAATGTAGTTCAACAGAGAGAATATATCAATAGATGCACAGGTAAAAGATATATATATATATATATATATATATATATATATATATATATATATATATATATATATATATATATATAATAGTTACAAATAATGTTAAAGATGAAGAATGTCAGCAAAACTTCGAGGCCAACCTGACTCAGATACTCAGAAACAACTGCGGTCCGTGATCAGAATGTTATATTGTAGTATTATAAAATATGTATTTTGGTGCACGTTTATTACGGACAGCAGAGAGAAGGCGGGACACGCTGCAGTTAGTTGTAGATAGTTTGACATCAAACCGCCTCTTTAAGCGCTAGTTGCTCCATCACAGCTTCCTTAAACTGTTGTCATAATTTCCAATTAACAGAATAAAACAGTTTTCACAGCAAATATCTCCTTTTTTTTTTGTTAAAACCCAAAGCACCGTCGGCTTGTTACTCTCAATGTGGGTGTTACTTTTTAATCGCACCAGCCTGGAATTCCTGCAGCTGCTTGCAAAGCCTCCCTCTGTGTTTACGAGCCCCGACCGCTGGGCAAACATTGCCTCACCGCCGCCGTCTCCGACTGGCTGTTTCCATCCTGCCATTGTTGGGGAGGCCCTCAAGAGTCGCCATGACGACACGTTGTCTCTCGATGACCGTGCACATGCACGTCAGTTTTGGAGTCACCGGCTAGTGGGCGCAACATAACGGCTAGTGGGAGTAACATACCGGCTAGTGGGAGTAACATACCAGCTAGTGGGAGTAACATACCGGCTAGTGGGAGTAACATACCGGCTAGTGGGAGCAACATACCGGCTAGTGGGAGTAACATACCGGCTAGTGGGAGTAACATACCGGCTAGTGGGAGCAACACACCGGCTAGTGGGAGTAACATACCGGCTAGTGGGAGCAACACACCGGCTAGTGGGAGTAACATACCGGCTAGTGGGAGTAACATACCGGCTAGTGGGAGCAACACACCGGCTAGTGGGAGTAACATACCGGCTAGTGGGAGCAACACACTGGCTAGTGGGAGCAACACACCGGCTAGTGGGAGTAACATACCGGCTAGTGGGAGCAACATACCGGCTAGTGGGAGCAACATACCGGCTAGTGGGTGCAACATACCGGTTAGTGGGAGCAACACACCGGCTAGTGGGCGCAACATAACGGCTAGTGGGAGTAACATACCGGTTAGTGGGAGTAACATACCGGCTAGTGGGAGCAACACACCGGCTAGTGGGAGCAACATACCGGCTAGTGGGAGCAACATACCGGCTAGTGGGAGTAACATACCAGCTAGTGGGAGTAACATACCAGCTAGTGGGAGTAACATACCGGCTAGTGGGAGTAACATACCGGCTAGTGGGAGTAACATACCGGCTAGTGGGAGCAACACACCGGCTAGTGGGAGTAACATACCGGCTAGTGGGAGCAACACACCGGCTAGTGGGAGTAACATACCGGCTAGTGGGAGTAACATACCGGCTAGTGGGAGCAACACACCGGCTAGTGGGAGCAACATACCGGCTAGTGGGAGCAACATACCGGCTAGTGGGAGTAGCATACCGGCTAGTGGGAGTAGCATACCGGCTAGTGGGAGCAACACACCGGCTATATATATATATTTATATTTATATACATGTACATATTTAAGTGAGGCGGTGATACAATGCAATGATTTGCATCAGCCGTCACTTGTAATAAAAAAAAATCTATTCTAATTGCGGATTCTAAGTAACGGCGGGAAGGGCCGTTTAAAATTGACCTGATACAGTTATTGGATGAAACGCTCTACTGCGGTCCTCTCTTCATCCTCCACTCTTCATCCTCCTCTGTTCATCCTCCACCGTGCCGCGTTTCAGGCGGTGCATCCTGCCCGGCTGTCCGGAGCGATGCACTGTGACTCGTGTTGCCCGGTAATCCTGAGCCAATGAGAGGTCGTGGTGGACGGGTGGGTCCAAAACCCAGCAGAGACTTTCACCCAGGAGGCCTCTGTGCTTCTCCCGCGTGAAACCAGAGATGGAGTTTGCATGTTCTCCCTGTGTCAGCGACTTTTCGGTTTTTTTTTCTTCGTTATTTGTGCTTTTGCCATCTTTCAGGCAGCCATTCATTTGAGTCCATTAGGACAGTCAGTTCGCAGGAACACATGAAATACCTGGTTCAGGTTATCTCCTTCAACGTTAACGTATTGGTTGTGCTAGTAGCCCTGAGCACATGATCCCAGAGAAGCTAAACAAGGGAGCTAAAAGCCACTCGATCCTGTTTGTGTTCCCAGCCATCTGAAGACCAAACAACCCCATTAGGATGAGCACCACCCACAGAGCGGGAACTCCATTTAGACCCCAGTTCCTGTGGTCAAGTTTCTGTTTTCCCAAAATGTCTCCTGTGTCTGTGTACAGGCTGCTCCACAGCAGCTTCAATAGCCAGTCCACTGCACAGCAACGGGGAAATCAATGCATTTAATTAAATACATATTAGCTGTTAACAGGGATACTTTGCTGTCTTTCTTGTATCATGGACTGTTGTTACGTTGGTATTAACACACCGAAACGTTTTCTTTTATAATAATTAATATCATAATTCGGTCCAGTCAGGTTGTAATTCCTATAAAACCCTAAAACAAGATTAATTGTTCTAAAACACTGCAGTCAAATTAACATTTCTATAGTAAAAACAAAAAAAACAGTCCAAGACTAAATTACTTATTAATATCATACTAATGATATGTTTTGGTACTGCTGTGAAATTCATTAATATGCATCAATTATTAATTTAGTCATTTCCGTGTTGTTTAAAGGCTGAGCGTACGGATCAGTCCCCGCCTGCTGAGGCCACAGATAACAAACGCGGGGCAGAAAATTCACTGATTCTTCAATATCCGCGACCTTCAGCCTCATCTGCATTCTCTATAACGGCCCGTTCAGCATTTTTCTTTCTGGACACAATGTATGTAATCAAAAGCCGCAGAGTCGATGGCTGGAGATTTGCATGTGCCACCGGGCGGCCCTAACGAGATTGAGCAATCATTGATAGTCAAACGCCGAGCTAGCAGATTAGATTGCCACCATAAAAGTCTGTGTTTGTGTGTCAAGGTCTCGGCTGCTGATTGATCCTGTGTGATGAGTCCCTTTGAGGCGTTCCCTTACGGCCTGCCGGCGCGTCCAAAATAAGCTAATTTCAGCTAAAAATCCCCCTTGAGTAGCTTCGACGTTCCATTCGTGTTATGTCCGTTGGATGCCAGGCTTCAGGTTGCTGGGAGCTGAGTGTCAGCATCCAAACAATCCCACACAACCACGAGACACAGCATCTCCGAGGTTCGGGCTTTCATTTCGTTATGTTTGAGGTCACCAAGGAGACCGCTGTTAGCGTCCTGTGTGACACCAGAAGTCAACGTTAACTTACTAAAGTTTACGTCCGTAACTTGAATGACTTCACAGAAATACTTATTTGAGGTGAACCCATGATGTTCTGCTAAAGCTAACCACGGCCATTTTGCTGCGTTTCTGCTTTAGTTTCGTTTACCGGCGTGTGACCTTGAAGCGTATCTGAGGACGCTCTTCACTCGTATGGGAACGCCATTTTGTAGTTTTAAGTTGCTCTCAATGTTGCACAGTAACAACTTACTGGAGGATAGAAAGTGTACATATATCGTAAATATACATGAAAAGCAACGATGCCCAACAACATGCAATATGGTACATGACTATAGAAAGGTTTATGTTTGATGTGTATTTCCAGTAACTCGTTATGTGTTTAATAAGGCTATAAAACTACAGCTCCCATCAGGTTGTACTTGTGTCACACGTCATCACTACTTTCTCTTTTGGCATCAACCCTTTTCCACGTGAAGGAGAAACCTCCTTGTTCTCAGAGCTCCTCCAGTATGTCCAGCATGAGTTCTGACCCGGTGCAGCATGAGTTCTGACCCGGTGCAGCATGTATTCTGACCCGGTCCAGCATGAGTTCTGACCCGGTGCAGCATGAGTTCTGACCCGGTGCAGCATGTATTCTGACCCGGTGCAGCATGTATTCTGACCCGGTCCAGCATGAGTTCTGACCCGGTGCAGCATGAGTTCTGACCCGGTGCAGCATGTATTCTGACCCGGTGCAGCATGAGTTCTGACCCGGTGCAGCATGAGTTCTGACCCGGTGCAGCATGTATTTTGGAGGTGGGCGGGTAGATGGTGACGTAAATGCAAAAATGGCAACTAGCTGACGGACACAGAAAGAGATACACACACCGGCTGCATCTGTTGTACCCGCTGTCATAGATGAATGTGTTTGTGCAGGTGTGTGTGTGTGTGTGTATGTGTGTGTGTGTGTGTGTGTGTGTGTGCTCGTGCATAATGCATTCCTATGGAAGCCTGAGGCGAGCCCCCGCTCGCCCAGAGACCCGCCATGCGAACAGCAAAAAGCTGGTCTCAGTGTCTCAGTCCAGATTGAGGGTAATCTGGAGCTGTGCAGAGATCAGGCGAAACATAAGTTAATTATCCTCTCTGTTAATCCCGCTCCCCGGGGCGAGAGGCATTATGACACGCCGTCTCGTCGCCACGCCGGAGTCAGGAAGTGAGATTTCTTTTTGCCGTGACGCCGTGAAGAGAGACGGAGACTTCCAGACACGAGGAGGAACTAAATGTTCTGTTCCTCGTCTTCATGACGGCTCCTTTACATGTGCTTTGCGTGGAGTACTCTGGAGACATTTTTGCATTAATTTTGTATTTCAGTACCCTTCCATGTGCATATTGCAGGTGTATATATATATATATATATATATATATATATATATATATATATATATTGGCCCACTGTCCCGGTCTCATGGGAGCTGGACCTGTTGAGTGACTAGAAAAAGTTTCAGAAAGACTGCTAAAGCAAGTCCACTATAAATATAGTTATTGGGCTACAGAAAGGACCAGGAGAGCATCTAGAGTTCACATTCAGTTTACTTTAGTTCATTCATAGTTTCTGTCATCTTTTCCCCAAGCTATCGATAACCAGTTTCAAAATAATGAATTGACACCAATCTGTACTGTGATTACAGATTGATCTCTAAATACTATTCTCTGATTATTATAAACTCGGTAAAAAAAAAAAATGTATTAGATATTCTGTGTTGCTCTCAGAAGAAACCACAATTCTTCACATCCTGCACTGTAGATCAGAAACGTCCTGAAGGAAAAGTATGACTCAACAACTGATTGATTGTGACCAACATTTAACAATTTGAAGACGAGGAGATCCGTAGTTAATGGAGAACATGTGTTTGTGTCAAAAAGGGTTTGGGGAATGAAAGGAAAGAGAGGATTTCTAGTCACTTAAAAGTCTTGAGATCAATCAATCCTTTGGTCCCACACCGAGTCTCCAGTATTGTATTGACCGTTCGTCAGGATGAATTTGGGGTAAGTGGTTGTAAAATGTTGCTTTGGGCGTCTGGAATAGTTCTATTTGATTTAATGGTGCAGCTTGACATTTTTATATTAATAGTTTGCTCAATTAATATTGAAAAAAACGAAGTGTTTGGTCTGAAGCAAAAACTAAGTAATTAGCCGTTGAGCGTATTTGAACTTTTTCAGCAGATGGACAGATCCAAAAGAACTTATCATTCATATAATCTATAATGCATGTCCATCCCTCTCTTAATTTATGATTTACAGTTATCGTGTGCATTTACCCGACACCCGTCCATTGTTGACTTTGCTGCCGCCGCCACTATCAGAAAGATATGAGCAAGTGTTTCCTCTCAAGCGTCTGCAGGCAGGAAGCTGGAGAAGCAAGTGTCCGAGGGCTCAGTAATCACGATGTCTGCGCACAGACCCGCTATCTCACATGCCGCCACATCCCCCGCTCCATCGGCTGCAGGGACATCGCCTAACAATAGCTGCCCGGTCATGTTTGCCCTCCTCTCGGCCCGATGGAGAGACAATACGTTGTGGCTGATAGAGAAGTGTGAGGTGACGCTCCACTGAGGGAGCCTCCCCAGAAGGCGCTAATCAGGAGAGCCTGAAGCGGAGCGTCGGGTTACGGGTCGCTGACAAAAGGAGCCGGAGTCCAACGGCCACAGAACCGCATGACGTTTAATGACAGTGAACTTGCGTGATGCTCCCACGTTCTTTACTACAGCTACTCAAGCTAGCTGTGTATGCTAACAGACACAGGTCCACTGGACGAGACTAGCTGGTGACATTTAGCAGCTAAAGAGTCGGTGGAGAGCAACATTAGAGCTTAAAGAGAGTGAATGGACACAAGAACAACTCCTCCTACGTTTCAGTGCCACTCTCTTGGTGTGTAACACATTCAATACGCCACATTACTACTGATTCTCCTTCACTCGGGTCTCAGCCAGTACCGATCAGTTAAAAAGCTCATACTCCGCTCTCTAATTTTCATTTTTCTCTAATTTTTTCATTTAAAAACTATATTTGACAAGATACATCCATTTGAACACATCATGATGAAGCTATAGTTTACCATCGCCCAATACTCATTTCCTCAGCACGGCTTTCCTTCTGCTGGTCATTGTGTTTCAGAAGAGAAGCAAATTCACAGGGAAATCAGTGGCAGCTGGTTTGCATGCACCTTGAGACGTTTATAGGAGGCTTCCTGGTCAGTTCTCTGCTCCGGTGATACCATGAGATATCGGAAGGGATAATAACTACCTATATTCAAAAGCAAAGTGTTTGTTCTCATTTCTCATGGCAGTAAAAGACTTAAAGTGCAGTGGAACACTTCCTCTAACCCTGAAACTGTCCTCCACTGTTGGGCAAACCTGAATCCTGTTAAATGTGTTCAAGCTCTGATTTCTAAGTGATCTAATTGGTTATAGGTGTTTTCACAGGTGCATTCTGGGTTCCGGTTATTGATAATTGAGTATGATAATTCATTGGTAATGTTAAGCAAACAACACACACAGGGTTTTGAATGATATGTCTATTGTAGATAATAAGTGTTTTTAGGATGTCAGTCAACTGTCAACAGACTGTCTACATGAGTTAGTGCTTTCAGTAATTGTGCCACAAATACCAGTTTTTGTTTCTTGGCAATTTATCTTTTGCTAAACCCCGCCCCTGAAACGCAGACTGGCCAATCCCAGCGTAGCTTCAACAAACTTTGACCGGGGTCCGACTCTCATGACGTCATTTCTGAGTTTCTTCATGTTCGGGCTGCTTTAGTGGATCTGGAGCTCGTCGTGGTTAAACGTTGTGCAATATTGATACTTATAGATATATCTTGATATTATTGATACTTGTTAAAATAAAACATTACAATTCTGTGGAGCTAACATTAGCAGAATACATTAGCGCATCATTAACTGTCCATACTGAATGTATTTTAATGATTGTAACAGTGAATAAACACCCACCTGGATTACTGTTCCTTAATACATGTTCACTTTCACACTGTGATCTGTCGGCTTCAGCTTTTATCTTTATCTTTTTATCTATTTTTTTTTGCTGCTGAATCAGTTTGACATCCTGAATATATCCTTTAAAATCGACATTGTAGATCCTTCTGTCTGCTTTGTTCGTTTTTCCAGAGTAGATCACGTTTCTGTATGGAGTGCAGTTAGTGACAGTGTGGGCTCCACAGCAGCAAGGGGCGGGGCTTAACCAAGGCTCAACTGCAAACAGCTGTAATGTAACGGGGTTTCCCTCCATTAGAAGCAGCAGACAGAGTGCTCCAGTGTGCTGCTGGTCATTCTTCAACCATTAGCATGACAACTGTCAAGCTAATGTGGCAGCTTCATTTATCAACTCCAGCAACCAACCATGACTACAATCAAGATGGGAAACAGTAGATCTCACTGATGAAACTAATGCAGACAGATCTGCTGTCATATAACAGAGAAATAGATTGATATTGAACTATGAAGCAATTTTCAAGCAGAGGCCTAATAATAGGCTCGTTGGAGATGAGCCAGTTCTGCGCAGAATCGATCGGCGGCGATCGGCGCGCAATGCATGCTGGGTAGATTTGTGTCCGACTTGCTCCCGACTTGCTCTGACGTCATGCACACGTGGTCAGCGATACTCTCACGAGACTAAGCCGACCGTCGATTTTAGAGGCAGGCGCTGCAGTGGCTCTCCTCCGACTGCTTGGCCCAGTGCATGATGGGAAACGCCTGGCTCTCGCCACATCAGAGAGCCGATTGGCTCTTAGATCTGACAGCAAACACCACGTGTTGTAGAAAATCCTTATTTTATGTGTAGTTGTAATACTTAACGCTGGATTATTGACTTTTAGTCTCATGTTTGATCGAAAAACATTTATTGTGTGGTTGATAATACAAGATCGTATTTATACAACACACATCAAAACTACTAGTAGTGTATTTCACAGGCAGACATCAAAAGACCAAAGGATGCAGCTACACACTCATTATTACATAAATATATATTTATAAACACATATAATAAATCCAAACGTGATCTGTAAACTACAAGTAAACAAAAGTTCGGAACTAACAGGAAGTACTTTTTTCTGTGACTTCCTGCGTATACACAGCTTACAGCTGACAACTGTCCGACTTGATTGCAGTTTTTTGTCAACGCCTCCTGCTGCGGCCGCTGCTCTCTCTGGATTCCAGGCGAGGCGCAGCTCTAACGAACGAGCTGATAGGTGAGTTTTCAAAAGGTTAACCTTTTGAAAACTCACCTATTTTTAGGCCTCTGCTTGAAAATGTCATACCCAAACAAAAAAAGGTTTATCTCTGCAACCACTAGGGCTATTTGAATACTGTTGGTGTGATAATAAAAGAGTATAATGTGAGTTGTGTGTTCAGATGTGTAAATATCAGTCTATGTGTTACTGTGATGAGTAAATGAAGAAGTGAATTATACAGTTTTTATAGCAATCTCTGCCATAAAGCCGATATGGGCTCAGGAACTGCTGTGGACTGAAGCCCGAGTGGAAATGAGATGTGACGGATGCTGAGTAATTAATGTGTTAACGGGAGCTTGGGGTCAATTATCTGCTCTGTCTGTCAAATGGAGTTTTATCTCAGATGGTCAAGTGGGCGGAGATGTTGGAACAGCACTTCTTATGAGCTGAGAGCTTGCAATCAGCGACATGAAGCCGTGCATGTTCAAGCTAATAACGACCAGTTCGTCTTTTAAAGAAGACGTCCCCTGACCATGACGTTCTCTCGACTGGCCTGCGGTGTCGGCTGGTCAAAATATGCTCGCTTGTTTCGCCGACCCCGAGGCTTCAAAACCGCCCACAAACCAACGGGTGACGTCATGACGACGAGACGGTCGATGACGCAGTGAAACTGCATTGTTCATTATGTTTAGAAACATATCTATTTCCTCTCGGGTTAGGTTTGTTTTTGACGTATCACAAAAATGTGTCAAACAAACACCAAGCTGTTCACGTCCAATGTGAAATTTGGCCTGGAGCCGTCCTGCCAGCTGCCATGGCCCTGCTTTCTCCTCCCACTGCCCCTGGGATGCCCCTCCTCTCTACCTCCTTCTGCTTAATGGGTCGTGGCTATCTGGATCATGGTCCATGCCTACTACTCATTACATGAATAATTTCTGTCATATTCATGGAATGTGCTGTAACTCCGTTACGTTATTCATTCTGGCCACATGACATCTATTGCTTCTGTCCATCCGGGGAGAGGGATCCTCCTCTGTTGCTCTCCCTCAGGTTTCTTCCCCTATTTCTAATTCCCGGTGACTTGAACAACGTAACAAACGTACTATTTTTAATCCAAACATAATGTTTTGCTAAATTTAACCAAGCAGTTTGATTTGTTTCAATGCACGACATTAAATACGCTCAAACCTGAGACCTCTGTTTCCTCTGTGACACGTGTGATTGTCTGCTTGTCGACGAGCGGCCGAGACCTTTCCCGTTTGTCATATTGTCAAATGCCACCAGGAGCTGAAAGGCTGCGTCGGCGTCTTCGCTCGTGCGGCTGATGAAAGCACCGTTGCTCCACAGGGACCTTCACCTGTAGAGGTGGCGTCATTCGATTGCGTTCATCAAACCATTGCTCTTGTTTTTGTCCAGACAACAGCATTCCTGGCTCCCTGCTCTGCACACTTCCCTTGTGTTCACTATCAAGGCTTCCTGCCATAATGGCTTCATAGAGACAAGACTTTCTAAGGGGATTCATTCCTTCAGAAGCATTTCAATGAAACGCTTCTTTTTTTCTTCGGTCACGACAAAGTCTTTTTCTCCTCAACAATAACAAAGTTATTTTTCCTCTGTTTTTTTGGGCGGTTAAGTGTGTTGACTGAGATTCAGACCAAAAGCAGCTGTGGAATGCGTGCCTGTTCTATACCCTGCCGGATGACGATGCATTGTTTACCAGAGCCCCCGTGTTGGCCTCCAGCCACCGGCAGTGGCAATGCAACACGGCCCAGTAGAGCTGAAGCAAGTGGTTCATGCAGGGTTTAGCCGAGGGGCAGGAAAATAACCGGCTAAATCCACCGTTTAAGTCATTCGTCCACCAGAGGGAACGTTGGCGGAGGCCTTGTCCAAAGTTAACGCATGTCTTCCTAAAATGGAAGAGAGAGCAGGAGGTTTGGGAGGACTTGGATTCCACTGAGGTCACGTCATTTATAACCGAGCCCATTGCCGTTCGTTGAATTTGTAAGTTCACGAATCTCGGCGTCTCTCCAGTTTCGACATTTTGAAGACAGAAACGTCACCGGGGCTCGAGTTTAGCAAATATATTTTAGGTCGAGGCGGTTGACCAATTGTGTTTTGGATTGAGGTACGCTGCTTTCAAGGCATTTCCAGAATCCTCAAAAAACAATTGGTCAAGTGTGGCCCAGGTCCATCAAAAGAGACTCCAATGTGTACGGAGAGGTCCCGGAGGAATTCCTCATCTTATCGGCACCTTGGAGATCTCTTCCACGGTTCTTCGTCCGGCCTGGAGCACCTTCACAGGTTTTAATTGTGACAGAGAGAAACCCGGCAGACGCGTGGTCTTTGTTCACAGGGTCAGGGAAAGCAATCAGTAAATTCAAGCCGAAGTGTGGCTGAAATCAATACAAACCAGATATCGTTCCTAATGTGCTTATGGATTCCTCAGCGGGGGAAAAAAAAAGGAAGAAAGAAGGGAAGCAGTTGGCACATCCCGTCTTTGTTTCCTCCGTCCAGATTGCTTGAGAAAACACGTTGTGCAAACAGAGGAAGGCCGGCAGCGCCGCAAGAGGAGCTTTAATTTACGGGCAGCTCGGCGGGCGGCCGTGGGGAAATAAAGGGGTCGCCTTGACCCAGCTTCATAACGTCAGAGTGAACCGGCTTCAGTTGACACACGCCGCTCACTTCCATCGGGTGACGGCGTCCAGCTTCAGTCCTAATCGTGTTAAACAAGATGTCTGAATTGATTTGTTTCGTCTCACCCATTTATTTATTTTTATCTCCTCCCGACAAATGTCTCGGCGTCGTAAGAAATGGACGTGCAAAAGATTATTCAGCGCTGCTCGCATGGGAATGAAAGATCAATATTGACCTTGTTGGGGGAGCTGGAGAAGACCTATATAATTTGTGAGGGAGTCAGCAGCCGGGGGAAGAAGAAAAGAAGCGCTCCTGTTTAGTCGGAGTCAAGAAGGCCTCTGTGACTGTGAGGGAGGATGTCGGGTCATCTTCGGGGACTCATCTCCAGCAAATACTCTTTGTTGTCCGTATTGATCCCAATGCTTTAGATGAAGCAGAAATATAAATAATATCCATCCATCACGAGCAGATGTCTGAGCAAGTTACTGCCTTTATTATGTCTGAGATCAAGGTAATCAATGCTTTTCATAAATGTCTTCATTTATGATTAATCAAAGTCAAAATATTAAAAAAACAGGACACACGTCCGTTTCTCCGCCTTCTGTCATCGGGCTGAGGTTACCATAACAACACACAGACACACACACACACTCACACACACACTCACACACACACACACACACACACACACTCACACACACACACACACACACACACACACACACACACTATCTGTTTTTAATCACTCCATAAATCAGAAGATAATGTTTTAAATAAAATAACTATAAATGATATGTGAACGATCCCCTCTGTAGAAACCTTCAGAATATATGAATGAATGAATGAGGAGTAAAGTTTGCTGAAGTGAGATTTATGGATCAGAATCTAAGAATTAAGTCATTTAGAGAAAATTACTTTTAAAGAGAAGTTTTGTTAAATTATATTATTATTAAGACTACAGGTACAAATATTAACTAATATATGTCATTATGAAACGTCACCAGTTGATTACTAATATGAATAAGAAAAAGTGTTATCTAGTGCTAACATTTGGTGAGTTTAGGATACATCTGCAGACAGAGTAATAAAATGAAACACTAAACGTGTATTCTGATGTTTGAGTCTGAAAGAAGAAGCAACAGAACCCAGACATGGTCATTAGTGTCTCACCTAGATTCATTAATCGGTTAACCAACAAAATTCATATAAATTATGACGAAAAATATGTTATTTTCCCTTTTTATTTTTGTATGGTATGTATGGTATTGTTCGTAGAAGTTTATATTAAAACAAATACATGTTATTAATAAAGACCTTTTGGATATGACACATCAGAGTGGTGATACGAGTGCTAACTAGGGTTGGGTACCGAGAACCGGGTTAGGGGCTACAATATGGCACCGGTTCCAACATGTCCGGTACCTACCGGACCGAAAAGCAACGCAGATTCCGGTGCTTCCTTCCGGTGCCTGAGCCGATTTAAATACTTTTTGTTTACACTACTCTGTAAAGTTGCACGGTATATAGATACTAAAAAGGTAGCGCGGTGCCCGTAGGTTAAAAACAATGAGATGTTGATGTATCGATACTATTAAAATAGCGCGGATCAGAGCGCACTCACTGCTCCGCTCTCTGTCCACCTGCATGCAGAGCGGGGCTCGAGGGGGCGGGGCTCGAGGGGGCGGGGCTCAGGAGGGCGGGGCTCAAGAGGGCGGGGCTTCCAGCGCTCACACACCACACGCTGCGCACACAGAGATCGCTGGAGACACGAGCTTTTGAACGTCCGTCCTCGGCTTGCTGGAACAAATCTCTCCAGTTGATATTAATGGTGACGTGTAGTCCAGTAAAGCAGCAGTTTTAGGATCCAACAGAGTCTGAGTTCTGTTGCACACGGTCCCATCAGAACACCTGATGCTTGTGTCTGTTCTTTTTTAAATATATATTGTTTATACTTTGAAGTTAAAAGGTTTGAAGCTGTAGTTTGAAGTCAAGTGTTTTGTATTTATTTATATTTATAGTATACTTGAAACAGTTAATATATTATTCAATTTGAATCGGTTCAGGCACCGGTATCGTTTTAAAAGTATCGGTTTAGCACCGGTATCGGAAAAAACCCAAACGATACCCATCCCTAGTGCTAACAGGATGCTGGTCTCCACTGGAATGACCTCAGGGCTGAAGACAGTTGTCCTGCAGGCGGCGCTCCGTCCCGCCGGCCTCGTCCCACCAGCCGGCCTCGTCCCGTACGAACCCCACCCCTCCGTGACTTTAGGAATGCGGCGACCGCTGTAACCGGCATGCTCGCCTGTGAAATCTCACATGAGCTCGTCGCTGTTTGTTGCTGTGCGGCGTGAAGCCGTGAGCGGCGGCCCTCTGACCTACTTGAGGCTCCGCTGGCCTTCAGGAACGCCGCTTAGCGCTGCCGCATACCTACGATGGCCAGAGACCACCGAGGGGATCAACATCAGATTACAACAACAGATTACAACAACGGATTAAAACAACAGATTAGCGATTGAGCGCGTGAGGCTGAGGCCATTTATGGAGTCGCTCCTCCACCTCTTTCATTTTGAAACTAAACACGTCGTCTCCAAAGCCGCAGAAGGTTCATCTCCAGTCTGGTGATGAAGCGGTGGACTTTAAAGGAGCAGGCCTTTTGTAGTCCTTCTGGTTCTGATGGCCTTTTGTGGTCCTTCTGGTTCTGATGGCCTCTTGTGGTCCTTCTGGTTCTGATGGCCTCTTGTGGTCCTTCTGGTTCTGATGTGGTCCTTCTGGTTCTGAAGGCCTCTTGTTGTCCTTCTGGTTCTGATGGCCTCTTGTTGTCCTTCTGGTTCTAAAGGCCTCTTGTTGTCCTTCTGGTTCTGATGGCCTCTTGTAGTCCTTCTGGTTCTGATGGCCTCTTGTGGTCCTTCTGGTTCTAATGGCCTCTTGTGGTCCTTCTGGTTCTAATGGCCTCTTGTTGTCCTTCTGGTTCTGAAGGCCTCTTGTGGTCCTTCTGGTTCTGATGGCCTCTTGTAGTCCTTCTGGTTCTGAAGGCCTCTTGTGGTCCTTCTGGTTCTGATGGCCTCTTGTAGTCCTTCTGGTTCTGATGGCCTCTTGTGGTCCTTCTGGTTCTAATGGCCTCTTGTTGTCCTTCTGGTTCTGAAGGCCTCTTGTTGTCCTTCTGGTTCTGAAGGCCTCTTGTGGTCCTTCTGGTTTTGATGGCCTCTTGTTGTCCTTCTGGTTCTGATGGCCTCTTGTGGTCCTTCTGGTTCTGATGGCCTCTTGTAGTCCTTCTGGTTCTGATGTGGTCCTTCTGGTTCTGATGGCCTCTTGTAGTCCTTCTGGTTCTGATGTGGTCCTTCTGGTTCTGAAGGCCTCTTGTGGTCCTTCTGGTTCTGATGTCCTCTTATGGTCCTTCTGGTTCTGAAGGCCTCTTGTTGTCCTTCTGGTACTGATGTGGTCCTTCTGGTTCTGAAGGCCTCTTGTGGTCCTTCTGGTTCTGATCGCTTTAGTGTAACGTCTTCAAATGTTTTGTCCGTTAAAAAAGATTCTCCATTAGACTTGTGGTTGAGTATTTTAAGAGACGCACCGATTCTGATACGATAATTCAAGAAGCTGCATGTTCGTCTGTACGGAGACATCCGGCTCCACAAACACAACAAATACTATAATAGATATTAATTAACCAGATGAGTATTTGTTATTCAAATAAATCGTACACCTGCAACTTTTTAGCGTGAACCATTTTAATGCAGCCAATTGGTCAAAGCTTGGGATTAACATTCCAGGATATAATGAGTGAAGTCTATAATGTTTGGTCTTCATCCGGCTGTTTGAGTCCTCACCTCCCCATGTCAGCATCCATGCATTAAATGATTCATTTAATAAGCGCTAGTCATTTGAGCACCAGTCTTTATTGCGTTCTCTTATCCTATATACTAACAGTACAACGCATAATATACAGCATGTTATGTACACAGTGCATTTCTGCAACACACCTTTGTATGATTTTTTTTTTATATCTTACGAAAAGTTTTCATCCATTTTTCTACGTTTTCCCGCCTATGTCCAGCATCACGTGTCAATGGCTATCAATGGAATAATACAATGAACTAGTGCCTGGTGCACCATAACGTTAAAAGGATTGAAAAGACCTTTTCAAGACTCGACTCGTCCAGAACGCCGTGTCTCCATCTCCCTTTGCGCTGCTCTCCTGCTGGTGGCGTTTTAATTAGATTATCATAACATAATTCATCTAATAGACGCAAACCAGACCATGAATCAAGAGACACCAAACAAGACGTACATGGCAGGAAATCACTGGGCAAGAGACAGTCTTTTAACAACTTGGCCCACATTACAGAAGAGGAAAACAACCTTTGCATATATTTATACCCATATCTATCTATATATATATATATATATATATATATATATATATATATATATATATATATATACTCTGCCTGTTTATTTATATCTATATCTATATATAGATATAGATATAGATGTAGATCTATATGTATATAGATCTATATAGATATATCTATATCTATATAGATCTATATATATATATATGTATATATATATATATATATATATATATATACATATATATATATATATCCATACTCTGCCTGTTTATGTATATATATATACATAAACAGGCAGAGTATGGATGGAAACATCCTGGCTTGCAGAAGGGAAGTGTTGGAGTACGAGAGGGAGGTACGTGGATGTGAGTGAGCAGGCGGGGGATGGGATGACCAGGGGAGGAAGAGGAGGGAGGAAGAGGAGGGAGGAATGGTGGATTTATGGCTCAAAGTGCCACATCATCACACAGGGCTGGTATTTCCTGCCAGGACTCCGGCCAGCGTTGTGTAAGCAGATGGCCAGAGATAACTGCCACTTATATCACACACACAAACACACACACACACACACACTAGTTGTTGTTTTTAGCTCTTTTTCCCCAACTGAAGCAGACAGAACCTTAATGTGAAGATATCTAAGTCTTTGAACTGGGGTGAGGAACCTCCAATGCAAAAGAATTAAAATAATGTTTCCACTGTGGACACGGAGCTCCGCCTCCTTTTCCCTGTTCCATATTATAGAGACAACACCAACCGCTAGCTACAAACATGTCGGATTATATTTGTTTCATTTTACGAGTCCATGGCTCTCTAAGAACGTCCCACGAGCTTTCCATAGGCGGTGCTTGAGAAGTGCACGTCGCCACAGTAACGTCACCCATCTGTGACCCGAGAGGAAGGAGCTACAATCCACCAACAGTAAAGGTTACAATGCGTTGTCATGAACTTAAGACACTTGGTGAAAGGTTGTAAGACAAGGACACGCACAGGTAGCCACCTGTCAATCACCTTTAGCCCCGCCCTAAAGTGTCCCCTGTCAATCACCTTGTAGGCCCGCCCTAAAACAACCACCTGTCAATCACTGTGTAGCCCCGCCCTCAAGTGTCCCCTGTCAATCACCTTGTAGCCCCACCCTAAAGCGTTCCCTGTCAATCACCTTGTAGCCTCGCCCTAAAACATCCACTTGTCAATCACCTGGTAGCCCGCCCTAATGTGTCCCCTGTCAATCACCTGTAGCCCCGCCCTAATGTGTCCCCTGTCAATCACCTGTAGCCCCGCCCTAAAGCATCCCCTGTCAATCACCTGGTTGCCCCGCCCTAAAGTGTCCCCTGTCAATCTCCTTTAGCTACGTCCTAAAGCATCCACCTGTCAATCACCTGGTAGTAAGTATCAAAAATCAGGGGTTTAGTTTTATTACACATTACTGGGTCGTGTTAGAAAGTGTCTCTTTGTGACACAATAGTTGAGATCTGTCAGAACTGCATCATGAAGGCAGTGTGACCTCAACTCCAGGTAAAGGAATGGAAACCGGGGTATTTCCTCCATGTCTTCAGTCATGACATGTCTTGTAAAAGAGGTTATGAATGATGTGTGAAACCTGCAGGAAGTAGGAATGAGATGTAAGGTTTGCTGCTGGAGGGAGATTTATGGATCAGAAGCGTCCTTTAAAGAGATGTTTATCGGGTAAATATATTAACAGAGTAATAGAAACTTCCACAGTTGATTACTGCCATCGTTTTTTGTATTACAAGTTTTCTAAAGTGTTATGTTTAAATATGCAAATGAGGTATTTTAAGGCAAAGTAGTAAAATAAACAGCTGAAAAGAGACAGTGAAAGGAGACGTGTTGTGGAAACAAAATAGCCTGAATTCTTAAAGTTGACCAGCGCATGAAATAACAAAGTGTTTTTTCTGTGGCGCCCCACATCAAACATGAGACGTGTATTCCCTCCTCTCACAGCGGGACGCTTTCATTCAGCTGTGTGCAACATGGACGCACTGGGGGAGTCACGGAGGTCTGGGACCAGGTCTTATGCCGTGTTCACATCAAAACAGTTGCGAAATATTCGCGCGTCCAGATTACATGTTAAGTCAATGCACAGCTGCGTTAAAGCGAATTTTTCGGCGAGCGTCGCGATAGAAGCGAAACGGCGTCGCAACGCCGCTTTTTCGCTGTTTCGCTGGCGTTCAAATATTTCAACTCCAGCGAATAATTCGCATGACGCGGAGTTGCGAAAGCCAATCAGCGTTGAGAAGCTCCGCTCGTCACCGCCGTCCGGTCGTCTATGTTGCATCAGCAAAATGGAGGACCAACTTATAGTTGCCGTCTGCGGTCACCCGGTGCTTTACAACACAAACTTTTTACTCCTTCCATGGTCGAGTAACGGAAATGAAGAAGGAGATTTTCGCGGCGAAAAGAGACTGAAGCCCCGCCCCCTTTCCCCAGCGATGGTTGCGAAAAACTAAAAAACACCAGCGGCGCGATAGAAGCGAAAAAGCGTTGCGAATTTTCGCAACTGTTTTGGTGTGAACACGGCATTAGGCACAGAACGGCTGATACCTCATCATAACATGGTGTTTATTATAACCTTCTCATGATACCTCATCATAACATGGTGTTTATTATAACCTTCTCATGATACCTCATCATAACATGGTGTTTATTATAACCTTCTCATGTTTTTCTTTCAAATTTGTTTGATGGTAAACAAAACTAAAATGTTTTACTGAAAGTGGATTCTCTGGAGTCAAGGGCTGCAACAATGAATCGATAAAATCCATAAAAATCGATTATCAAAAGAGTTGGCAACAAATTTCATTATCGATCTGTTGTATTGCGCGATTATTACTCCAGTCAATAAGTCACGCAGAAAAAAAATAAAGAGCGGTGCAACTGACCGCCAGCGTTTCTGAGATCAGAGTGAGACACGGAGAAAAGCTGAGGTCTGATCTTCAATAGAACATCTTTGATGTGTCGAGTCTTGGCCAATCAGCGTTAAGATGTCTACAGAGTCTTCATTTCCCTCTAACCTGTTTTTAATGGAAGCTAGTCAGCTTGCTATCACGTTAGCTAACGTGTTTGGGTTGTGTATTGTGTTATGTTCCGTTACAGTTCAGTGTTGCTGAAAAACTGTAACGTGGTGAAACATGCCGTCACCCCCGGTCTGGTTCAGCTCACCAGTCACTCTTAACGTTACACCGGAGGATCTGGTAAAGGTTTTTATTTACTCAAAGTAGAATGAATCAAATCTCGTAGTTGGGCGAAGCCAACAACGTGACGTCGTGGTCGTAAGAGACCCAGAATGAAAGAGTTCCAGGAAGAGGACGCTCTGTATGCAGAGCAGCTTGACGCTGAGATGAGGTGGAGCTGGGCCTGCAGGTGGAGGTCAAACAGACGAGAGAGGAGCAGCACAGCTTGATAAAGGGTTGGAAATTAATGTTTTTTTGCTTTTTTATCCGATTCATCGATTAATCGAAAAAATAATCGACCGGAAAATGGATTATTAAAATAATGGTTTGTTGCAGCCCTACTGGAGAGTGGAAGCTGCATTGTCCGTCTGGACTCTCTTCTTTGCTTCATTGGGCAAACGGGCCAGATGCACAGAACCAGCCCACTCGTAAAGAAACACACCTCACGTCGTGTTTGGCTTGAACACATTCTCACTCGCGTTGTTTCACACTTACTCAAAGTGTGATTTCATAGTGGAGGAAACAGCTGGGGAGCGGATCCCGTTACACAGCAGTGTTTGCCCGGCGGCGGAGGAGAAACTCACGACAACAAGAAGGTGCTAAAAATAAAGTACAGATCTCACAGGTAGCTTCCCCGGCAGAAGGGGCAGGATTACAGGGACATTCCTGGAGGGAGGCCCTCAAGGGGCCCCGTTCAGGAGAGGGCCTCACAGGGCCCCGTTTGTATATATATATATATACGTATATATATATATATATATACGTATATATATATATACGTATATATATATACGTATATATATATATATATATATATATATATATATATATATATATATATATATATATATATATATATATATATTGTTTATTGGGATCACTAGGGCTTTTCTTTTCTTTATGAGCGCATCAAATCCAATTATGTGTTTCTAAAATCCTGGAACATGTCATACTAAAACACTATGAAGCCTGGAGTTGACGTTCTAAATGGTTTTCACCATGGAAACGCCTTTGATGTGTAACTTATGACGTGGCAAACATTAAACAGGAGCCCAGATCAGATAACCGGCTTTTCTTTACGCAAAAGAGTCCAACCGGCTGGTGGTTTCATTGCAGTCACACACAAGCTCCTCTGCTGGGCTCAAGGTGTTCACAGGTAAACTACTGAGAATGTGCTTCTAGCAGAGGGAAGAGCCTGATTGTTAAAGGCCTCAGGAAGCCGTATCGGGTGCATGGAGGATCAGCTGGCTGTGTGTGCTGACGGGATGTTTGTTGACTATAAGAACAACAACAACAACAACACAACAAAGGCATCATGGGAATGGCAGCCATTTGGAGTCGGCTTGTCAGGCCTATTAAAGGCCAGCACACACAGGAAAGAGCTGTTGATTCTGCAAAGCCTCCCCTTCTCTACTGCTGAGGTTAATGAGACACACACACACACACACACACACACACACGCACACACACACACACACACACACACACACACACACACACACACAGTCCACATCCTTCTGCTGCAGGAAGGGGGGCTTCTCACCGGTCTTTATCTGGAGAGGCTAAGACTTTACTTTGCCCTCAGCTAGTTATGTGTGTTTGTCTATATTGACCAGAGGCTCTGTGTGTGTGTGTGTGTGTGTGTGTGTGTGTGTGTGTGTGTGTGTGTGTGTGTGTGTGTGTGTGTGTGTGTGTGTGTGTGTGTGTGTGTGTTTACTGCATTCTTCCGCGGTTCAAATTACAGCACACAGCAGTTGATGCACAGTAGCTGAAGTGAGAAAGTCCCGTGTTGCTGGGGGGTATTCTTCGTACCCGGCTAAACAAAGTCAAGCAAATGTCCTAATCTCCAGCTTAAATTAGCGAGATGATTGACATCAGGCTGTCTGGGTTTCTTCACGGCTGATCCGCTGAAACGTCTCGTTCATTCTAGCCAGACGTCAGTCATCTGGATAAATGCGCCGCTCCTCTTCAGAAGGATAATAATGGAGCACTGACACCACCATGTTCTAACAGTACAATGGACAATAAACTCAGAGGAACCTCTTTTTATTTCTCTGCTGAGAAGCAGGAGATGATCATGAAGGCAAATGAGGAAGTCAGTACCGTAATCATTCACAGCAAACGCGTTGAGAATATTCCAACGTTTTTGCAACATTGTTGCCGTGAACGCAACTTTAACTCCGCCCCCTCTGAGAGACATAAGCGTCTAAATATATCAGACAAGTTAAATGCGTCAGTGTTGGGAAAATGTATCGGCTAATTTGAAGTGTTTCATCACCCAAATCAATCAGATTATATTTACGAATAAATATATACTTATGAGGATATATGTACTGTATGCACGTATGAATCATGTACTATATATGTGTATATGAGTTTGAATATGTGTATGGGCGGATCAGTATGTATGCATTATTCATAATCAGAAATCCAATCAATTGAAGCAGTGAAAATAAATTGTGTGTGATTCTCTGTATTCTCATCACGATCACCTTAATCATGTTCTACAATAATGATATGCATCAAAGTACTAATAACACTGTCATATAATTATGATGCTTTAACACATCCATAAGTTTCTTAAGAGCTAAATAAACTTAAGAACAGCGGCATGCAGCGGCTGACAGTCTGTGTCTGAGGCGATCAGCTGCGCCTGTGGTGATCAATGTCCGCGGCTCGAGAAGCTCTCTAAATAAATTATTTCTTTCCGGCAAAATCTATATCGCCGCGTACAGGAAGTCATGATGATGTAAAGGATGGATCCTGTGATCTGGAAGAACTCTCTCCCTATAAAACTAATATAACTAATATCGCTCCTTCATCAATGACGAAGAAGCTGCCTTTTTTGTCCGTGGGAGTGTCCATCTTATCCAGTGAAGTTCAGTCAGCCTGCCCGGGAGCAGGTTTACATTTTTGGATGTGTTGCTATGGTGATTAATCTAAGCTTGCTTCGAGAAACCGAGAAAGCCTGACCTACGTCATCTTATCCTGACAGTTATCCGCTAACTCAGTAACCAGGTACGAGAAACAGGGCCCTGGTTGCTGGTTGCTGGTTGCTGGTTGCTGGTTGCTGGTTGCTGGTTGCAGCTGGGTCTTGTCAAACATAAACACAGCAATCTAACGTTGTGATTTACCGCGTCGCGGAGAGGTGTGTGTTGTGTGTGTGTGTGTTGTGTTGTGTGGTGTGTGTTGTGTTGTGTTGTGTTGTGTGGTGTGTGTTGTGTTGTGTTGTGTGTGTGTTGTGTTGTGTGTTGTGTGTTGTGTTGTGTTGTGTGTTGTGTTGTGTTGTGTTGTGTGTGTGTGTTGTGTGTGTGTGTTGTGTTGTGTGTTGTGTTGTGTGGTGTGTGTTGTGTTGTGTTGTGTGTGTGTGTTGTGTTGTGTGTTGTGTGTTGTGTTGTGTGGTGTGTGTTGTGTTGTGTTGTGTGTGTGTGTGTGTGTTGTGTTGTGTTGTGTGTTGTGTTGTGTTGTGTTGTGTGGTGTGTGTTGTGTTGTGTGTTGTGTTGTGTGTGTGTGTTGTGTGTGTGTGTTGTGTTGTGTTGTGTGTTGTGTTGTGTTGTGTTGTGTGGTGTGTGTTGTGTTGTGTGTTGTGTTGTGTGTGTGTTGTGTGTGTTGTGTTGTGTTGTGTGGTGTGTGTTGTGTTGTGTGTTGTGTTGTGTGTGTGTGTTGTGTGTGTGTGTTGTGTTGTGTTGTGTGTTGTGTTGTGTTGTGTTGTGTGTTGTGTTGTGTTGTGTGTTGTGTTGTGTTGTGTGTTGTGTTGTGTTGTGTGTTGTGTTGTGTTGTGTGTTGTGTTGTGTGTGTGTGTTGTGTTGTGTTGTGTGTTGTGTTGTGTTGTGTGTTGTGTGTTGTGTTGTGTTGTGTGTTGTGTTGTGTTGTGTGTTGTGTTGTGGTGTGTGTTGTGTTGTGTTGTGTGGCCATGCCAGTATCGGTTGCTCAGATGCATGAACCAGTGACTCTGCAGTGTGATGTTGCTGTGATGAAATGCAGGTTATTGTTCTGACGACATCAACGAGGTGCAACATCTTTACCTCATTGTATTTTATTTGTAATACTATGGCAATATGCCAAAAATGTCATTTAATACAATCCAAGTACATCTTCTTGCTTACAGTGTATAATATATTTGGTCTGGGTAATACATGGATATGATATCGTGATATGAGACGAGATATCATTTTAAGAACAGACCAGTGGCGATGGATGGGTTGTTGTCTGCTTGCTTGTCACAACGTTCATTGACTGTGCCGCCGGCCTCGGGCCACCGGCCTCCCTGTGGCGCGTCCACCCTGTACAGCGGCTTCAGCCCGGCGGTGCCCTCGGGGCGGGGAAGGGAATGCCGGTTCCTCGCGGCGCTCCTGTGTGTCTGCCAGCGCCGACGTCACGGCACACTGTGTTTGACCCTTCAGCGCTGAGGCTGGCCGGCTTCCAGCTGGCTGAGTCCCATGCAGGCCTGAGCTCCACACGCCCTCACTCACAGGAGCACGCTTCTGTTTTTAGTGTACACGTGTGTGTGTGTGTGTGTGTGTGTGTGTGTGTGTGTGTGTGTGTGTGTGTGTGTGTGTGTTTGCCTCGTAGACTTTCTAAGTGAGGTTGGCTCTCCTGTCCCTGTGTTCTGCTATTAGGTTTTTGCTTTTATTCGTTTCTTTGACTTTGGGGATTTTGGATACGGTGAAAGACTTGAAGTGTTTGACTGTAAATGTTAAGCAAACTAAGATGAACTTTGTTGAAGTTAAACTGGATAAGAAAGCTGAGGCAACTCCTTGTGTTGGTATTCAGTAAAAAGCCGTAATATACGTTCACTGTGGTATTAGTAATTACTAATTAATTACGCTAAAAATGAACAGTGAAGTCTTTAGAGTCTCTTAATAAACCTGTACAGCGCCTGAGGTTTGGTTTCACAGTTTTAGCACCAGGCTGTTAACGTGTTTATCTCTGCTGTAAAGGTGGTCTACCACCAATCAGAGCAGAACAGCCTTCATGAAGGTATTTGCTTCTTTAGATTCGGACACCCGGATAATCTGAGGACAATGTTCAGAGAGATGTTCGTGACATCGAGCTGAAACTGGAGTACGGAGGGGAGGCAAAACACAGCTTTGAAAAAGTAAAGAATACCCAGAAGCCCCCCCATTAAGGGTCGGGTCATTGGCGCTGAAAGGGGCAGTTATCGCCCCTCCATCTTGTGACGAGGAAGTGAGGCGTCCTCTTTCCCTCCCGCTCAGCTCAACTGCCCTCATGCGCTGCAACGGTCCAACATGCCGGGGCTTGTTGGTGCGGCAGAGAGAAGAGGTGTTGGGAGCAGTGGGGATTCCTTTCAATTCTTTAGATTCTGTGTTTCCCAAATGTTGGAATATGTAATACTGAAACAGAGATACCGATTTAAATCAGGACTTTTAACACGATTAAGACCCACCCAGTAGTCCATGCAATAGAACAAGACCCTCTACCTACCATGCACACACACCCAGCTCTGCTAGTGCTCTATTGCGTATTGACTGGGATGAAAGCCACATCAGACGAGAGTGGTGGAGGCAATGCAACACGCTTATCTGATGGGAGGAGTGTTGACTAGACGGTTGCTTGTTATCCTCCTGCGACACTGTGAGAGTCACTGAAGGGTAACCAGGCATGCCAGGCAAGTTTGTGCAACCGATTGAGGCCGCATGGGATTCTGGGCGTCGGCCCCGTCTGGCTGTGTGGGTGTGGCCCTGAGGGTCGCAGACTAGTCCACATTTAGCGGCAGGCTCCAGATTAGCACCCACGGTTTACGGCCGCGCAATTACCCGTCCTCTCATCCGGACGGCTCTGCTCCAGGTAGCCATTTGTCTGATGAAGGCAATAACACGCAGAGGAACTCTTCCCATGAAGCCCAGTGACTGGCTTCCCATGTGTGTTCTTGCCAAAGGGTTCTCCACTGAATGTTCCACTGAATGTTCTCCACTGAATGTTCCACTGAATGTTCCACTGAATGTTCTCCACTGAATGTTCCACTGAATGTTCCACTGAATGTTCTCCACTGAATGGTCCACTGAATGTTCCACTGAATGTTCCACTGAATGTTCTCCACTGAATGGTCCACTGAATGTTCCACTGAATGTTCTCCACTGAATGTTCTCCACTGAATGTTCTCCACTGAATGTTCTCCACTGAATGTTCCACTGAATGTTCTCCACTGAATGTTCTCCACTGAATATTCTCCACTGAATGTTCTCCACTGAATGTTCCACTGAATGTTCTCCACTGAATGTTCCACTGAATGTTCTCCACTGAATATTCTCCACTGAATGGTCCACTGAATGTTCCACTGAATGTTCTCCACTGAATGTTCCACTGAATGTTCTCCACTGAATGGTCCACTGAATGTTCTCCACTGAATGGTCCACTGAATGTTCTCCACTGAATGTTCCACTGAATGTTCCACTGAATGTTCTCCACTGAATGTTCCACTGAATTGAAACTTGACTGACGGGACTTGAAGCAAAGGCTAGAATGAGGTTGGAGCCGACTTTTCTAGATTCTAGCAGGGTAGCCTCACTGATGGCTAAAAACCCGTCACCATGCATGCCTCTGCTTGTCACATGACCAGGAGGCGTCTGAACAAAAGCACGAGATTCACAGTGTGCATCCTAAACACACCGCACACTACTTTCTTTAAGAGGTCACCCCTTTAGATCGCAGCAATCTGAAGGACATAACATTGTTGTTGTTTTTTATTGCTATAGTAGATCAGTAAAGCTACACATTCTCAAAGTAAAGAAACATTGGTGAAACCAGGACAGTTTAAAGAAAATAAAAAATGGCCCGGTCCCTCACCCGTTACTGGGTCATTTTTTGGTAAACACACACACACACACACACACACACACACACACACACACACACACACACACACACACACACACACCCCTGCAAGTGGACACCTGGTTGGTTTCCTCCAATCTGTCATTAGGCTGAAAGATGTCCAGTCAGTGAGATTACAGGGCAGTGTGCAGAGGGTCCGTCTGATGTCCTTCCTGGGAACAAAAGGTAGTAAATCAGTAGTAAAAAGAAATATGCAGAATGTTTCTGAACTACTATATTGGCTCATACCATTATTTACAATCTCAGTGTTTGTCCTGGAACCCAGTAAAGTATTGTGTGTGTATCAAAGCCGGATATAACATCTTCCTCTGTGCCATAGACCATTATTGTCCAGAACTATTAAAAACACATAAATGAGCCAACCAGACAAAGTGGGCGAATACTTCCAAGCCTCCTGACCTTGAAGGGGCTTGAACCCTCGTTTCTCCGTGCTTTACTTTAATCGTTTTGAACAGCTTGCCAAACAGATCCACGACACAATAGGTAAGAAAAGTGAGATAAAACACAGCAGCGAACAACTATCTATGTAAAGATAAAATGGAGTCATGTTGTCCATGAGCAGAGACTTAAGGGACTTAATACCTCAGTCATGGATATGCTTCATAAACTTTGGGTGTCGCCCATTGGTTTGTAGACTGCATTGAAGCATTGAAGCCTCCAATTTGGCCTTCTGGATCTTGATTTTTGAGGGAAGAGCTAAAGACAAACGTATGCTTGGCATTTTTTGACGACCAACGCTGTTACAATTAACTTTCGTGAACTGAAAACAACTGTGAAAGGTTTAGAGACGAAGATGCAGCAGAATGAGAACTGGAATGATTTGGGCATTAATGTGACACTTGCAATATCCCCTGACCTTTAGGCTCCTTAACAAAAGCCGATGGCACATTGTTATCCTAGAGCCACAAAGCAGATTAATCTGGTCCTGAGGTTATTGGGAATTACAGAAAGGGGAGTGGGGATTATTGAGTGTTGGACTAACACATTGTTAGTGTTGGTCTTAAAACACAAAATCAACACCAGACTTATCGCTGATCATCTTCTGAACTGCAATGAACTGAAGCTAATGGCCGCCTGGAAGTCAGACTGAGAATGTGTGGGATCCTTTAGCACTGTGGAATACTACGTTAGCTTGTGAGATTAAACCGCTACGAATCAGGGCCCGTTTACGGTTTTCCCCGTCACTGTTTCAACAAAAAACTCATTTGTTCCCGTGGGACAGCAGCGGATTTCATTCAGCCTTCGTTTATACCGAGCTCTGCTCCAGATGGCCAACCAGGTGACCCGTCCAGGGCCGGGGGCCCGAGGCCCCGAGGCCCGAGGCTGCACCAAACCAATGCAAAGCACTGGACCTGCAGGCTTTAATCACACCTGCGTCATTAAAGCTGGGGGTTAATGTTTGAATGAATGCTGATGGCAGAGGTCAGCGTGGCCTCAGAGCGTGTCAACAGGATGTTGTTCATTAAAAGTAGACGAGGTAATGTTTTATCACCCTACATTAAACCAAGCCTTTACCAACAGTTACACATTACACAATTAATGGCTCCGTGAAGAGACACTTTCCCAGGATTCTAGTTTAGAAAACACACACACACACACACACAGTAGGAGGAGGGAACTTTATACAAAAAGGGGAGAAATTGTTCATGTATATATATATGTAACAACCTCATAAAGCAGTATGGTGAATTAAGTACAGTAGACTGGAGTTGTGTGATGTGTAATTAAAAAGAAAACGTTCAGCCTCAATATTATGTGGGCAAAATACGTCACATAGTGGTTTTATGATTGTATAAACACAGCTGTCAAGCTCTGGAGAGAATTTGGTGGATTTCAACATTCGGGACCTTTGTAGGCTTCTAATCTGCCGTCCCACCACCCTTTCCAAACACCAATGTGTACAACAGCAACAAAGCTTTTGCACGTCACACAGAATGCTACTGAGTTTATGTTGTAATGAATAACCAGCAGGGTCTCTCTGGCTATGTGTGGACCACACCGCAGAGAAGGCCCGTCTCATCAGACATCTCGTTTTCTTGAAGACTGAAAGAGGTCCATACGTATACCTAGAAATAGCAATGCACAAAAAATTGTATATATTCACAGACCATATATAAGTGGACACAGTCGTTGTGATGTCACCCGTTGGTTTCTGGACTTACGCTTTGAAGCCTTGAGTTCAGCGTTTTGGTCGTCGCCATCTTGGATTAGGGTGGTTGCCATCTTGGCTTCTCACAACCAGTGAGCGGCAATGAAAAGTATGTTGACTGTGGAGGAGAGACGTAGAGAGTAGAGAGTACACGGCTCTGGTGGCAACCTGTCAATCACAGTGAGCCCGCCCTCAAGCGTCCCTTGTATTATGGTCTGTTTGACTCTAAATGACCATAATTTACTAAATGAACATCATGCTGTATTGAAGAAGACTTGAAACTAGAGATTGAGACATAAACTCATGTTTACAATGTTTACTGAGGGAATACATCAAGAGAAGTAGAGTCATTTACATAGACTTCTATACAACCAGAGGAGTCGCCCCCTGGTGGTCAGGAGAGAGAATGCAGCTTTAACACATGAAGCATATACTTCTATACAACCAGAGAAGTCGCCCCCTGGTGGTCAGGAGAGAGAATGCAGCTTTAACACATGAAGCATATACTTCTATACAACCAGAGAAGTCGCCCCCTGGTGGTCAGGAGAGGGAATGCAGCTTTAACACATGAAGCATAGACTTCTATACAACCAGAGAAGTCGCCCCCTAGTGGTCAGGAGAGAAAATGCAGCTTTAACACATGAAGCATAGACTTCTATACAACCAGAGAAGTCGCCCCCTGGTGGTCAGGAGAGGGAATGCAGCTTTAACACATGAAGCATAGACTTCTATACAACCAGAGAAGTCGCCCCCTGGTGGTCAGGAGAGAGAGTGCAGCTTTAACACATGAAGCATAGACTTCTATACAACCAGAGGAGTCACCCCCTGACTTCTATGCACTTGTCAGAACAGACGGTTGCCTGTTCATAACAACGTGCAGGAGAACGCTGCTTGTAAAGCCAAAAGTCAACTTGGACTTTTTGAACCTTCATTTTGTTACATAACTTACATACTTAAAGGTTCTCTATCCAGTATTCTTGTACTGCATTAGCGTACCCCGCTGGTCCCAATCGGTGGCGTCTTTGTGTACGTGAAGCACCCGCAGCTAAACACCGTTAGCCACGTTAGCACTGTTTGCGCTGTTTGCACCAATATCAGCCAGCGGCGGGCTCAGCTGGTAGCAGCAGAAGATACAGGAGGAGAACGATCAGGGAACCAAATGAATTGCTCAGCGTCTTTAACCCCAAGGCCAACAGGACTACATTTCTTTAAAGGGTTTCCTTCATGCAACACAGTTGAACCCCATCGAACACCTTTGGGATGAACTAAAACGCACAGCCTCACCCAACATCAGCTGGACCTCACTGATGAAATCATCTGGTGGAAAACCTGAAAGCAGTGGAAACTGTTCTAGCAGCACATTAATACCCATGGTTTATGGAATCAACTCCAACACGTGGCTGTGTCCACATACATGGTTGGGTGTCAACATATATAGTGTAGGATATGCAGAGGTGTCAAAAGTATTCGCATTCATTACTCAAGTAGAAGTATAGACACTAGGGTTTAAAAATACTTCTGTAAAAGTTGAAGTATCAACTCAAGCTTTTTACTTAAGTAAAAGTATAAAAGTACTGGTTTAAAAACTACTTAAAAGTATAAAAATAAAAGTAATATAAGGGGAATGTTTTTTTTTCCATTAAGGACAAACTCTTCAGCCTCTCAGGGGCCTATAGTGCACTACCCCACCTCCCTCAAAACAATCATTTTTATAAAGGCCATAATGACTATAATGTTTTAAAATGTTATGTTGAAAAATTTGGGATGCACTAGGCTACCCGTTTCAGCTGCATATACGCCCATTTAAAATGATCACATTTTATTACAATGCAAATACATTAAAGTACCATATGTGTACTGAGCATTAACATGCGTTTCATGGAGCGGAAGACATGATAACTAGTTGCCTATAAGTATTGTAATAGTGCAAAATAGGCGACACAAACACTTAAAGCTGTGGTTCTCAAACAAGCTAACCTGTTAACGGCGTACCGTAACATTTACCCGAAAGTACAGGCATCTGTCCATGTATTTATTAATGACTTAGTTTTATATCCGTGTACTTTGTACTTTTGTAATATGTGAAGCCAGCAGCTCATTTTTGGTAGAAGACACGAGCACCGTGGCTCGTTTCACCTGGAGCAGGAGAGCTGCTCTGGGTTCAGAGAGCTGCTCCGGGTTCAGAGAGCTGCTCCGGGTTCAGAGAGCTGCTCTGGGTTCAGAGAGCTGCTCCGGGTTCAGAGAGCTGCTCTGGGTTCAGAGAGCTGCTCTGGGTTCAGAGAGCTGCTCTGGGTTCAGAGAGCTGCTCCGGGTTCAGAGAGCTGCTCTGGGTTCAGAGAGCTGTTCCGGGTTCAGAGAGCTGTTCCGGGTTCAGAGAGCTGCTCCGGTGAGAGGAGAACTCCGGTTGCTCCTCACATGAGCTGCTGTTGCATCTTCACCCTGGGAGCGTTTAAAACGCAGATATAGCGGTCTACTTTTCACGCGACATATTTTTCGCAGCGCTCTGTCCGCTGGTGTGTGTGCTCAGCGCTCACCTGTGTGTGTGTGTGTGTGTGTGTGTGTGTGTGTGTGTGTGTGTGTGCTCAGCGCTCACCTGTGTGCCTATGCACGTATCTGTGGGCAACAGGGCGGAGAGGTTTTTTGTGTGTGTGTTTTTGAACGATGACGAGCCGGAGTGAAAACAAACCAAAATGAAATAGTAACGAGGCTATTTTTAAAATGTAGGGAGTAGAAAGTACAGATATTTGCGTGAAAATGTTAGGAGTAGAAGTAAAAAGTCGTCTGAAATATAAATACTCCAGTAAAGTATAGATACCCAACATTTCTACTTAAGTAAGGTAACGAAGTATTTGTACTTCGTTACTTGACACCTCTGATAATATGAAGTAGATAAGTGCTGCTCCGTGCTTCATAACTCTTCTGAAATGATTATGAGTGATTTTGGCACCACTAACTTTTCCACTGCGCTCCAGAAACAGTTCCTCTGATAGTTATGCAACAATCTTGCAACCATTGTGGAATTCATTTAAAGGCTAAGCCCATGTTTATAGAGAAGTTACAGGTGAGTCAGCATGATGGATCTGTCTCTGTATCTACACGCTATAAGAGGATAGCAGACGCCTGAGGTAGACATTGTAACCATTACAAAGCTATTCCGTTGAGCAACATTTCACGGCAGCTTAGTTGTTCCACGGTGGCGCAACAGCAGTGATAGTGACTCATTATCAAACTATAAGAGCACCAATGGTAAAGATTAGCTCCATCGGAAGTGTGCCGCATCTCCAGGTCACATATTCATTTATTTCTCCACAACAAACTGCATGAATCTTTCCCCTGCAGACATAGAACAACTGGTCGGTTGGACTGTGTGTTTCAGCTCCGGCAGCTTGTTGATGTGTATCCAACATACGGCCTTTAACGTGGCATTACACACTGATAGCTGAAGTACTGGTCCAGGCTGATCATGTTTCTGAGTAATGAAGTGTCACAGTGTGAAGACCAATGACGGGTGTGGATGTTCTCGCATGAAATGTACAAAGTCAGGTTTTAAGGCATCTCAAACCTAACTCCTAACAACTGGTCTGACACTGTATGAGACCTTGACCTAACCAAGCTAGCCAGCCAGGTTAACTTAACAACTAAGTACACCTACTTGGACGTTTATTTTGAAAAGACTTTGTATGCATGTAAGGAGCAGAAACTGTACGTTTCTTGTGAACCAGGAAGTTCATTGTAAAAGGTTATGTGATTATAATGAGTGGAAACTGAAACCTCCAAACCCGACTGGAGGGTCAACGTTTGGCGTAGGGAGAATGTGTCACTGTGTTCATACTACGAGAAGACTTGTTTTAATATACTCTGCATGATGAAAAGCATCTAGAGGAATCCCTTTCCTCTCGTTTCCATGTTGGGCTGCTGGACTTTGTTCATCCTGTTAGGTCAGCAAATAGCTTTCATCCTCTGGTTTTCCACATGCAATCATCTTCATTACAGATACTAGGACTGAGAGAGGCTGTGGAGGAAGACCAGGTTTGGTGACTCCGGTATCGTTGGTGGACAGTTAGAGATGTTAGAGCAGACTGAGGCTCTTTAAAAGCAGTGCTCTGATGGTTCACTACGAGAGAACAGGGAGTCTGGCATCCTGTCCAGTAACTCAGACTAATAGGGCTGCTCTCGTCTGGCTTAACAAACTTTTGATATGTTATTGAAGTTACACAACTTTTAACAAGTCTTTTGGTTGGAAACGTAGACCAGGAAGTATAATCCAGTTTCCATGACTACCACGGCTCCATACTCAACATGCACTTCCTTTTCTTTAGAGACGATACGGAGGGATGCCGGGTTTAAAGACTTTACTGCATGAAGGTCCATACACTTTATTATAATGTTGAGCGTTTAGTGTCACATTCATATTAAAATATACAGCATATAATGACGTTAGTGAGGTCTGAAAGCTCCTCACCGTCCCACTCATGGACATGACTCATGATGGAGGGGATTATTCAGACCCTTCCACAGAGGTAACTGACCGTTCTAGATAACCGCTTCAGGAGGACGAGATTGGCCTCTTATAGCTAACCGGAGGATAATTGGTTGCGCAACAGTAATATAGTCATTATCAAGATGCTCGTCTGACCTTTAGCACTTTACTGGTCCCCTAAATGTGACTTCAAATTAGATACAACTTGTATTTGTTTTGGTTTATTTGGCTTGTAAAAAAGAAGGAAAAAGACTTTAAATGATAATTCCAGCCGATATCATCTGGCAGCGTTTCCTCGGCTGGACTTTGTGACCGGTGCTGCTCTTTGAATCCTAATAAGTTAGAATTAACATCAGCTAAGGTTTGAATGACCAACAGTATCACATGCCTCTTGTTTAGCTTTAACTTTTTAACTTTATTTAAGAGCCTCAACCTCTGGCGAAGAATAAATGATTGGAGCCCTGAAATAAGAAGGGAGTAGAAACAGGTCTATAAAGCACATTAAGCAGCGTTTTAATATCAGATGTCCAGCAGCTGCTCGCCTGACATTCATTAACACCTCCGATGTGGAGCATTCCAGCAGCTCTATTCTGGAGGACGGCTCCGCTGTGACTCTGGAAATAGTTTCAGACGGGAGGCGAGTGTCCCGGCGGCAGCAGGAACCCGAGACGGCTCACAGGCAGAGGAGTCAATGATTCATTCTAGTGAATGTTGAAACCTCGGGAACGTCATGTCGGCCACACGCTCCACTTGTTGAGGACACTGTGACTTTTGATAGAAAGATTAAGCTGGTTTGTTCGTCCATGAACGCTTCACAGCCGGTCTGTGAAGGTAACGTGAGACCAGGGACTAGTGACATCACACCGGTCACCTGGGTTACTCTCATACGTCCAGAAAAGAGGTTTTGTGGAAATATTGGAGACACTAATCATGCTGAGCTCTCAACGTCACGATGTATGACTTCTTTTGAAGGAACATCAGCGACGTTTGTGTCTTCCGTGCTTATGTTACGTTGTTTACACATTTCACTGAAGTTTACATACCGTTCTTCATCCATGCTATGTTCCCTTTACCTAACCTTTTACGTGAAATGACGTTTTATACGCCTTCCCAATAAATCATCACGAGATATCTAAAGCCAACCATAAATCTAACCATGCAGTTTGATTCCTTGTTTCAAACTGCGTCTGTAATCCAGAAACAAATCAGTTTCTCTAGAAGCATAATTGAGAATGCAGTTTATTGTATGGGAACGTCTTTATTGACAGAAAACATCTTGCAGTGAAAATCCAAATAAATAAATGACAATAAACCCAGATGTTAGAATACATGAAGTCACGTCAGCCTTTATTTCTGCAGGAGCCTTTATGCTCAATATCAGTTGTAGGAAGCGCTTCACGTAATATAATATGGCCACTTTTATAATATATATAAAACATAAGGACATTGTATGCTAGCAGACCGGTGAGGTGCAGAGCGGGGATGGAGAGGCAGTGAATGCAGCCTGACCGCTGTGTCAGCACTTCCTGTGACTCGCAGCAGCTTCCAGCCGCTTTGCATTGTGGGACTCACTGCCGCTTCATGCTGAGCCTGCAGTCACACGGCGGGCTTTCATTGGAACGTCTTTATTCCCACCGCCTCAATCATTCTAGAGCTTTTTTAATCTCTTCTAGAAAAATGTTATCAAAATAACCTTTATTGCATTTGGAAGGAAACAAACATGGTAAACAACAAATATTGTAAAAATGTTGTTTTTAAACATCCCCAACACTTTTAGAAAGGTGCTGAATGAAACTATATTTTGATGGTGCATTAGTCATTGAGAACAGTGAATGTTTTATCTGCGTGGAACACGTCTGGCTGCAGTGAGCCAGCAGCAGGACGAGGTTGTCTCTCTGTGGAGTCACTGATCCATTTCCTGTTAGTGGGGAAAGAGCAGCTGATTATTTAGCGTGACAAAACCAATAAACACACCACCAATAGGCAAAGTCCTGACGACCTTAATGCGGAGTCAACGTGTTGCTTCTCCCTTTGACGCAACACTTCCTGCACAGATGTTTCACATTAAAAGTCTGCCAGTAGTTTCCTTTCTGGGTCGGCTTTGAATGTGAAACATCAGCAGGAAGTATTGAGTTTCATTGCTCCGTTACTATTGCGTAACTCTGGCTCATCATTAATGCTTCCACACATCAGGTCACATTAGATCTGCTGCTTCGTCACGTTTTCTCTCATCAATTCAAAATGACTGGGAGGAACTTTGATTGCAACATTTTCGGGGAAGTTCTGGCATTTCCATTCAAGGATTCGGTGAAAAACCAATCGACTGATTAGATGAGAGCATAGCTGTCATTGCGCTCAAACACAGCAGGGACTTCATCATGTCGACCCATGATGGAGACGTTTCCCTGGGGAGGACTTTGTTCTGATGGGGGGCCGACATGAGGGATACACTCAGTAACGGGACACCGGGGGGTGGGACAGGAAGGAGCCGCTGAGGGATTTGTTAACCAATGTCGCACACCTGTTTCTGGAGCTTCGGCCATTGAGTCTTATTCTGCAGACGATGCAGGACGAGGGGGGTTGGAGGGGGGGGGGGGTTCTCCATGTGGAGAGAGTCAGAACAGCAGCCGACACATGGAGAGGAGGGACTGGTCCCAACAACTCACCTCCACACTGGTCCTGTCTAGGAGCCGTGTTCACTGCTGCAGCGTAGTTTTTATTCACATGTCTTGGTTGATGCTAGGTTCACTACATGGGGCGTTTCAAGCGTCCTGAAAGATGAACGTATGAATTATCCTTTAATGTGTTTAGATGCTATCTGGCATGGCTCTCGTCTCCTGGACATTTATTCATGACAAAACCCAATGCCCTGCAGAGTAACAGTTCCCTTAGAATACAATATTCAGCAAAGTAAAAATGAAGGGTTCACTTGCTAAATAAATTCTCTTTAGTTTTTTAGTTTTTTACTTCAGTCAAACTGCTGTCGGGTTGTTTTGATAGGTTGTTTTCTGGGTTGTCAAAGCTCAATGTGACCTCACAAAACACCTTTTTGACAATTTCACACACACGCGTCAGAGTCAAGATGAGAAGCTGAAGATGACATTTCAGACAGAGTGGAGGTAACAGCTGGAGGCATGACACCGTGAGATTCTAGTTGAACTTCATTTTGTTGGTGTTACATCGTCCAATCACAGTCCAGATAGACGGCGGTGGAATGAAATACAGGATGAAAAAAACTCTATGATGTGAATATGGAAGCAGCTTTTCAATGTTTTGTGAAAGTGTGTCACAGGAATAACTGCGACCAGAGGAATGTGCAGGTATGTCTGAGGAGAAGGGGAAATAAATAAATAGGTAAATACATGGCAATAATAATATTAGTGAGTCCAAGTTCTGGACTGAACATCTGCCTTGTCTTTAAAGTAGCAGTGTGTTGCTCTCGTGCTCTGCGTCGTATATAAAGGTTAGTAGAGTGTCTTCTAATCAGGTAGTAACCCTCTGATTCTGAAAAGTGAAGCCGATGCAAAGGTGCCTTAAAGCTGCATTCTCTCTCCTGACCACCAGGGGCGACTCCTCTGGTTGTATAGAAGTCTATAAATGACTCTACTTCTCTTGATTTATTCCCTCAGTAAACATTGTAAACATGAGTTTATGTCTCAATCTCTAGTTTCAAAGAGCAGCGTACGGGACGCCTGCATGAAGAGCAGCGTACGGGACGCCTGCATAAAGAGCAGCGTACGGGACGCCTGCATAAAGAGCAGCGTACGGGACGCCTGCATGAAGAGCAGCGTACGGGACGCCTGCATAAAGAGCAGCGTACGGGACGCCTGCATAAAGAGCAGCGTACGGGACGCCTGCATAAAGAGCAGCGTACGGGACGCCTGCATAAAGAGCAGCGTACGGGACGCCTGCATGAAGAGCAGCGTACGGGACGCCTGCATGAAGAGCAGCGTACGGGACGCCTGCATAAAGAGCAGCGTACGGGACGCCTGCATAAAGAGCAGCGTACGGGACGCCTGCATGAAGAGCAGCGTACGGGACGCCTGCATAAAGAGCAGCGTACGGGACGCCTGCATAAAGAGCAGCGTACGGGACGCCTGCATAAAGAGCAGCGTACGGGACGCCTGCATAAAGAGCAGCGTACGGGACGCCTGCATGAAGAGCAGCGTACGGGACGCCTGCATGAAGAGCAGCGTACGGGACGCCTGCATGAAGAGCAGCGTACGGGACGCCTGCATAAAGAGCAGCGTACGGGACGCCTGCATAAAGAGCAGCGTACGGGACGCCTGCATAAAGAGCAGCGTACGGGACGCCTGCATGAAGAGCAGCGTACGGGACGCCTGCATAAAGAGCAGCGTACGGGACGCCTGCATAAAGAGCAGCGTACGGGACGCCTGCATAAAGAGCAGCGTACGGGACGCCTGCATAAAGAACAGCGTACGGGACGCCTGCATGAAGAGCAGCGTACGGGACGCCTGCATGAAGAGCAGCGTACGGGACGCCTGCATAAAGAGCAGCGTACGGGACGCCTGCATGAAGAGCAGCGTACGGGACGCCTGCATAAAGAGCAGCGTACGGGACGCCTGCATAAAGAGCAGCGTACGGGACGCCTGCATAAAGAACAGCGTACGGGACGCCTGCATAAAGAGCAGCGTACGGGACGCCTGCATGAAGAGCAGCGTACGGGACGCCTGCATGAAGAACAGCGTACGGGACGCCTGCATAAAGAGCAGCGTACGGGACGCCTGCATAAAGAGCAGCGTACGGGACGCCTGCATGAAGAACAGCGTACGGGACGCCTGCATGAAGAGCAGCGTACGGGACGCCTGCATAAAGAGCAGCGTACGGGACGCCTGCATAAAGAGCAGCGTACGGGACGCCTGCATGAAGAGCAGCGTACGGGACGCCTGCATGAAGAGCAGCGTACGGGACGCCTGCATAAAGAGCAGCGTACGGGACGCCTGCATAAAGAGCAGCGTACGGGACGCCTGCATGAAGAGCAGCGTACGGGACGCCTGCATAAAGAGCAGCGTACGGGACGCCTGCATAAAGAGCAGCGTACGGGACGCCTGCATAAAGAGCAGCGTACGGGACGCCTGCATAAAGAGCAGCGTACGGGACGCCTGCATAAAGAGCAGCGTACGGGACGCCTGCATAAAGAGCAGCGTACGGGACGCCTGCATAAAGAGCAGCGTACGGGACGCCTGCATAAAGAGCAGCGTACGGGACGCCTGCATAAAGAGCAGCGTACGGGACGCCTGCATAAAGAACAGCGTACGGGACGCCTGCATGAAGAGCAGCGTACGGGACGCCTGCATGAAGAGCAGCGTACGGGACGCCTGCATAAAGAGCAGCGTACGGGACGCCTGCATGAAGAGCAGCGTACGGGACGCCTGCATAAAGAGCAGCGTACGGGACGCCTGCATAAAGAGCAGCGTACGGGACGCCTGCATAAAGAACAGCGTACGGGACGCCTGCATAAAGAGCAGCGTACGGGACGCCTGCATGAAGAGCAGCGTACGGGACGCCTGCATGAAGAACAGCGTACGGGACGCCTGCATAAAGAGCAGCGTACGGGACGCCTGCATAAAGAGCAGCGTACGGGACGCCTGCATGAAGAACAGCGTACGGGACGCCTGCATGAAGAGCAGCGTACGGGACGCCTGCATAAAGAGCAGCGTACGGGACGCCTGCATGAAGAGCAGCGTACGGGACGCCTGCATGAAGAGCAGCGTACGGGACGCCTGCATGAAGAGCAGCGTACGGGACGCCTGCATGAAGAGCAGCGTACGGGACGCCTGCATAAAGAGCAGCGTACGGGACGCCTGCATGAAGAGCAGCGTACGGGACGCCTGCATAAAGAGCAGCGTACGGGACGCCTGCATGAAGAGCAGCGTACGGGACGCCTGCATAAAGAGCAGCGTACGGGACGCCTGCATAAAGAGCAGCGTACGGGACGCCTGCATAAAGAGCAGCGTGCGGGACGCCTGCATAAAGAGCAGCGTACGGGACGCCTGCATGAAGAGCAGCGTACGGGACGCCTGCATAAAGAGCAGCGTACGGGACGCCTGCATGAAGAGCAGCGTACGGGACGCCTGCATAAAGAGCAGCGTACGGGACGCCTGCATGAAGAGCAGCGTACGGGACGCCTGCATAAAGAGCAGCGTACGGGACGCCTGCATAAAGAGCAGCGTACGGGACGCCTGCATAAAGAGCAGCGTACGGGACGCCTGCATGAAGAGCAGCGTACGGGACGCCTGCCGCTGTGAATGTCAGGCGGCTCGAGTTCACCTTCAGGCAGAAATGTCGACGCTTGAGCTTCTGCCTTGTTTAAAAGGGGAAATGACTCCGCCGCCGCCGCCTGACGCTCCGTGTGAAGTCTCGTGGGACGACCTCTGAAGGTCGGAGGTGAGCTGTGTGATTAAACTACCAACAGTCATTGGGGATTAAAGGTGGTGGAAATATCACA
Source organism: Taurulus bubalis (assembly GCF_910589615.1). Classification (NCBI taxonomy): domain Eukaryota; kingdom Metazoa; phylum Chordata; class Actinopteri; order Perciformes; family Cottidae; genus Taurulus; species Taurulus bubalis. The sequence goes on from NC_136596.1 coordinate 27,921,872, forward strand.
CCAGTCTCCGTATCAGTTAGTTACAGGTATTTGCTCAGTTTATAACTCAATAATACATTGATTTACTCCTGGAGTCTGCAGCAACGGAATAATAAACTATTTTAAAGGTCCCATATTGTACATTCATGTCTCTTTTGAATCAAACTCCTTGTTATGTCACAACTATACACCGGTAGAAGAGTCCTCAAACTCGGTATCGTTAACACAGCCAGTGAAGACGCTGCGAAGACAACGTAAGTTCAGATGCGGACGACCGGAAACAAGGACCAATCAGAGCACACTGGGCCTTTCCTGCAAGAGGAGGTCGTCTTTAAGAGACAGGCGGTACAGCGGAGCGTTTAGCAGAAAACATGACGTGTTTCTTGAACATTAGAACATGCAAACGTGTTCTTGCAGAAACACCAAATACAAATATGAACCTGGGAAACGGCATGATATGTCTCCTTTAAACTCTATCTGTGCTCGGGGCCCCTCTCCAACAAGGGCCCTAAGATGATGTCATTCAAAACCATGATAATGGAAGCGTCGCCTCAAGGCCCCTACAGTGTCAGTCCATATTGTTATATAGCTGGTCATTTGTATACACACTAAACAATGTGTTCTACGGTGGAATTATTGCGCCAACATTACCAGGAAGCAGACGCGCGGCTGCATGTCAATGTTCCAGCTTCAGAGCCGATGAGCGCTCCAGGCTGGGGATGAAAGCTCGGGCGGGTCGCCGTGGTGATTTACGGCCGTGTGTCCGCTGCGTGGCCTTTGAAGAGGTTGTGATGAAGGAGAGCAGTGCACTCTGGGACGCGTGAAAGCCGCTCATAATGGTCGTGTCACGGCGCAGAAGTGGACCATGTCGGCTCTCTTACCTCCGCCTCTGCAGCTGCAGGTGTTCCTCAGTCTGGACCTTTTTATGCTGTTTTACAGCTGTCGCCATCTTCTGTGTGTACAGATTGCCATGGTTACCAACACAACCGGTTAAAACACCGTCGCTGCAGGTTCCCCTCCAGCTCTGCACGGGACGTCCTGCTCCTTTCATGCAAAGCGTCTTATCAAAGTCAACTTTCAATAGAGCTAGATTTAGATTTTAGGTTTACCAGCGATCAGAGCCCCTGCAGTGTTTAGGCAACACAACTATTTGTCCAGGTTCAGGAAATGATCGTACTTTGGGCTGAAATGAGAATCTGTTTGTGACGACGGGTAAAACAAACCAATGTTCACATAGGACTTCATGTCACCTGACCTCCTGAGCGGCAGCCCAGCACTTCCTGGCTCACGAATACGTTGGTTATTTAAGAATAACAGGGAATTAATTTACTTTACTTTACTCCAAAAGGTACAAGTCCAAAAGGTACAAGTCCAAAAGGTACAAGTCCAAACGGTGAATGAGAACATCCTGCCGTACTTAACCAGGCACACCCTGAGAGTCCACCATGAGGGCCTTCTGTAGCCAACAGGGATTTCCTCGGCGGCTGACAGACCTCAGGACTGACCCTCTGACTCGTCTCCACCTGATTGATGGCGGTCAGTAAGGTGGACAGATCACGGGGTCCTGTGGGCCGGGTTACCTCAGCGCTGCGTTGTCATTCATATCATCCCCAAATCCAATTGACTGGGTCCTTGTGGCCGCAGTGATGGTGGTGACACGCGGAAACCTTTCAGAGCTCATCAACAGAATGACCGAACCTCTGACCTCTGACCTCTGACCTCTGCAGCACGAACACAGGCTTCCCCCAATCCTCGGGTACAAGTTCATTCTCACCCTTTTCCACAGCTGTCTGGGGAGATTCTGCCGGTGGGCGCTTACCGGAACGCTCACGTTTAAGGCGCGTCTTTACTTATTGTTTGGAAATACCTCCAATAAAGCCCAGTTTCCTTTAAGTGACATTGATGTTGGATGATCTTTATCTGCCGTTTTACAAGAGAACACAAGCTTCAGAGGTGAGCACTTGGTTGCTTTAGCATATTTACTGTGTGTGTGTGTGTGTGTGTGTGTGTGTGTGTGTGTGTGTGTGTGTGTGTGTGTGTGTGTGTGTGTGTGTAACACTCAGGGCAGCCAATAAGTGGTCAGCCTGTTGCCACTTAATTCTATAGAGGCACAGAATGCCTCTTCTTATTAGCTTCCACCTCTTCTGTTATTGGTGTGTGTGTGTGTGTGTGTGTGTGTGTGTGTGTGTGTGTGTGTGTGTGTGTGTGTGTGTGTGTGTGTGTGTGTGTGTGTGTGTGTGTGTGTGTGTGTGTGAGACAGCGAGGGAAAAGGAAAGCCGTAGTGGAGTGCTGTTACCAGTGGCACTTTGCCAACTGGAAGGTTGCCAGCATGACCAAGCAGCAGCTCTCTGATTAACTCTCTCTCTCTCACACACACACACACACACACACACACACACACACACACACACACACACACACACTTTCATATGTTGACATTTACAGCTCACTAAGATAATCGTGTATAGTAAAGTAACGAGTAGTATCATGAGTCTCAGAGTTCTGAGGCGAGGTGGTGACCAACAGAATGCGTGTCAGTTACTCTCTTGATGCTCTTTGTCGCTGCCTGATTCTCCCTGATAGCATGAATGTGTTTAGCTTCTGTAACAACCTCGCTGTAGTTCTCTGTCTCCGTTCCCCCTGTGGGATCCAGCTGGAGGCTCAGGGCTTCTCTGGACAAATGTGTTTGTATCCTGGTTAGTGAGAACTTTTAGTCCATCCCTCGTACGGCTCGGTCACCTGCCAGACGGTTGTATGTGTTGAAGCTGTTGAACTATATGGAGGAAATCATGTTGTTCAACCAGAGCGATACCTGATGACAGAGCAACTAGAATATGCACCATGATGTTAATCCACATTGGATCCACATCATGACGTCACACCTGATGGGTGGAGCCTCGTGGCAAAGTGCTCACTAACAGGGATTTAAACCGATGTGCTGCACAGAGTGAGAGAAACACGTCTTTGGGGATCAGAGAAGGTCTGAGAAGTTTGATCCCATTGGGAGCAGAAGGAAAAGGCGTTTATAAATGAGTCGGTGGCCGCAGCAGGTCTAGACTCTGAGCGGCAGGTGAACTCCGGTGAGGGGAGGAAAAAGGCCGGGAGTTATTCACAAGTTCAATGTCGGCCGGCTTCCCTCAGCTGACTGGAGACTGAGAGCCTCCAGCTTGATCTGAACCCGCTGTCCTCCAGCCTGCCTCGGCCTGTCTGCCGCCTCATTTACCTCACAGGGGGGGAGGGGCTAGGGGGGAGGAAACTAAACAAGTGTTCAAGCAGACAGGAATGCCGCCCGGCCGTTTCTCTCCCACTCGCGCCGCAGGACAACTCGACTAAATGAAGTTGTGCAAGAAACCGAGCGTCAGAATGACGACAGCGGATCAAACAGGATGCAGGTTAACCGGCAGGTTCAGTCTGAGATGAATCAGACGAGTCACGGTGAGCTGCGGACGGACACAGAGGTGCACGCTCACGCACGCAATGAATAAAGAATACTAATGCTGTGCCGTGTGTATCAAAGCAAACTGTCAACGCATTTTTAGAGAATTACATAAAACATTTTAAGTTTGTTTTTTAGATCCACTTCCCTGAGCTCTTTGAAGTGTGTGTGCATACTAGCGTGTGTGTGTGTCATCGCCTCTGTGAGCACACGCTCATCATTGTCTCTTCCTATGTGCCTTCGCTCCATGGGCCTCACCATTGATCCGCTCCATTGTCATCCGCTGTGCATTTGTGCACTTAACATTTTTGCCAGGGCTTGCTGTTCCTTTACCTTTCGATATTCCCTCCGCCACGGACTGCCTGCAGTGCAGCACTCACAATGCACTCACACAGCCTCCCCCAACGCAAACACACACACACACACACACACACACCTCCCACCTCCGGAACCCTACCCTTAACAAACCCCCCTACGGTTTCCTCCTGAGTGCTGACCTGCTCTGGTCCTTTAATATTGGTGACAGCTAATACACTTCTAAATGATCAGTTATTATCTCCGGGGCCTCGTCCACAGGGCCCCACTGATTCCAAAGGTCATCCCTCTGTCTCCGTATTGATTAAGTGGGCCTGTTAACACGGCTCTGGGCCGCACTGAAAGTGAACATTGCCACTAACATATTTCCATCAGCTGTATCTGGCTGGAGGCCCGTTTAAAAGCCTCTTTGACGCCGTGAATAGGCGAGGATGAGGAGCATAATGGGGACGCCAATAAGGAAACCAGTGCTACTAAAATGTATTCGGAGGGCCACCGGCACCACACACACAAGGAGACGTCCTGCTGGGATATTAGACGCTCGCTTTGTATTCCAGTCCTTCACGTGAAGAAGATGACGGACAAAAGAGCTCGACAACTTAATGATACATGTATATACTTACAGTGTATACATAAGTATACACTGTAAGTATACTTACAGTGTATACATATGTATATACAGTAAGTATACTTACAGTGTATAGATGGGGCTACGTACAACCAAACCCTATGAAATACATTTTAGCTGACCAAAACAATTACAACTAGCTTTCGTCTACTTAAAACACACTGTAAAAAGGGTTCAGGTTCTTAAGGAAAAACTAGGACAACTCCCAGAAAGGACAACAACAGGGCAGCGATCTGTCAATCACCTGTAGCCCCGCCCTAAAGCGTCCCCTGTATTATGGTCTGTTTGACTCTAAATGACCATAATTTACTAAATGAACATCATGCTGTATTGAAGAAGACTTGAAACTAGAGATTGAGACATAAACTCATGTTTACAATGTTTACTGAGGGAATACATCAAGATAAGTAGAGTCCTTTATATAGACTTCTATACAACCAGAGGAGTCACCCCCTGGTGGCCAGGAGAGAGAATGCAGCTTTAACACATGAAGCATAGACTTCTATACAACCAGAGGAGTCACCCCCTGGTGGCCAGGAGAGAGAATGCAGCTTTAACACATGAAGCATAGACTTCTATACAAACAGAGGAGTCGCCCCCTGGTGGTCAGGAGAGAGAATGCAGCTTTAACACATGAAGCATAGACTTCTATACAACCAGAGGAGTCACCCCCTGGTGGCCAGTAGAGAGAATGCAGCTTTAACACATGAAGCATAGACTTCTATACAACCAGAAGAGTCGCCCCCTGGTGGTCAGGAGAGAGAATGCAGCTTTAACACATGAAGCATAGACTTCTATACAACCAGAAGAGTCGCCCCCTGGTGGTCAGGAGAGAGAATGCAGCTTTAACACATGAAGCATAGACTTCTATACAACCAGAAGAGTCGCCCCCTGGTGGTCAGGAGAGAGAATGCAGATTTAAGGCATTGACTACAGTTTTCAGACCTGGAGGTTGCTGGTCCTTGCTCACCATTACGTGGCTTATATACAAATGACAGTGCATGACTCTGTAAGCACAAACAGGATGAGAGCAGCCTATGTGTATATATATATATATATATATATATATATATATATATATATATATATATATATATAAATAGAGGTGGACACACGATTTAGAAACACTTCTCAGCTGGTTTGATGACTACATTTCTCTGTGTTGTACTTTGATGCTCAGGGACTGTGGTCTCAGCTTCCTGAAGGGGTTAAACATGGACAGCTGACGTACAAAGACATACCTCTCTGAGGCGCCCCAGATGTGAGAAAGCTATTCACGGCCATAAAGCATTTTCCTGATATTGTTGTGTGTCTGTTGTGTGTGAGACTATCTGTGCAGCTGATCAGTGGCTGCTGTGTGGGTTTCTCCCAGATTGTCTTGAGGGAGCTCATTGTCCTCGTCTGCGTCGGTCATAACCATGAGCAACCGCACTGTTCCTGATTTCATGTTGAATACTTTATTAATTCATTAATTTCTTTCTTTTCTTTTTTCAGTTGTATGAGTTGGATGATGGTGAAAAGCGCAAAGAGTTTCTCGACAACCTTTTCAGTTTCATGCAGAAACGGGGTAAGTGCTTTCCACTTAAGTACAAGAATACGCTTCTTCCCTGAGAAAAATATCTTGTATCACCATCAATCAATCATTCATTAAATATGTACACTACATGCATATGGACTGGGTATCGGTACTCGATACCTGTATTTAGGGGTGGATCGCATCATAAAACTCATGGTTCAGATCGGATCAACACAAAATAAAAAAGGGAGCATATGTGACTTTTATGTAGCATAAGCGTGATTAGAGATCCATAATTATTAATTGTTTTGCCGATCATTGATGATCCATATTGATAATATTGATGATCCATGTTGGCAGATGCAGACAGTTGTTTTAGCAGCTGGTCGACAAGGCTGCAGACTTTTTTTTCGCCACTGTCCCAAAAATTATTTCACGCTGTGAAGTGTAAACCTTACTTTGTTTTAGTCATCTATACTGGTTTTACAAAGAAACACAACATTTTAATAATAAGGAAAACTGATATTGTATTTTTATTAATAAAACAAATATTATCATTAGTAGTTTTAATGATGTTTTACAATCTGCTTAGACCTAGTGTTTTTGTAATTATCCTTATTCCTTATTATAAAAATGTATCTCTTATTTCTATTTCATATTAATGTGAAAAAATCTCCTTGGCTTGATTTATATAAATTTCTTATCAAATTTACTGGGATTACATTTGAATTCCAAATTGTCTTCAGCTGAATATGGACAAAACTGAAATAATTGTATTTGGGAAACATGACGAGACTAAGATGTTCCCTCATCTTGGCACAAAAGGACTTGAAACAACGGAGAGAAACAAGGTCATGCTTTGATTTCCAACGGGGTTACTGACTGTAATGGTACAGTCCATCCTAAACATCTCACACTAGACGAGGGGCAGAAAGGGGTCTGAGCAGGGGATGAAGGAGTGATGAGGAGGGATGAAGGAGGGATGAGCAGTGATGAGGAATGTGGAGTGAGTCTGTGGAGGGAAACACATCCTCCTGACAACAGGACCGGCGGTCTTCTCTCCTCCGCTTCATGCTTTGCAACACGAGGCTCTGCGGGCCGCGGCTGTTTCTTTTTGTTTGTTGGGGAAATAGATCCGTGTTTAGACCCTTCCTGAATATGAGGAAGTTACCAAACGGCAGAGAGCAAAAGGCACGGCCTCTCACAGGCTGTCTATTTGAGTGCCATGCTGTTGTTGTTTGACTTCCTCGTCCTGTACTCGATGTTCTACATGTCTGCCAAAAGGTTTGACTTCACCTCCAGACCTTCACTCACAACGCAGTCGACAAGGAATTAGGGAAACAAATGATTTCTTTATTTTCCAGTCAATCATCTGAAATAATTCATGTCATTTTTGTTTATTTTTATTTAATAATAGATCATAATTTTTCAACAATCACCTCATGAATAAGAATGAACTGCGGAGAGCACAACATAAAAAGCATATACAGCTTTTACACTAATACAGTATGTTCTGTGTTTGTTGTGAACATTCATTATTCTTCATCATATTAATACATTGTACGCTATGAACAATATGCTCATTTCATTTGAAACGTGAGAGTTAAATTGTGTATGTGTCTCTAGCTTCTTATGAGCTGTTTCAAAAGGTCTTTGACCTTTTCATCACTGTATGAACGTATGAACGTATGAATGTGTGAACGTATGAACGTGTGAACCTATGAACGCGTGAACGTATGAACGCGTGAACGTATGAATGTATGAACGTGTGAACGGTCCAGCTGTGTGTGTGACAGCCGTAGGAAAGCACAGGTTGATGAAGCCATGCTGTAGTTGGGTGGTCACTTGGGTTTAGAGACAGTATGGATTGTTGTTGGAGCGTTCAATTAGAGATTGATTTTGGACTTAGTGTAGGAGACATTGTCAGTGCCGAGCAGATCAGCAGCCGCCTATCTCCACCGCTCGCCTCTGACAACTGTGATCAGAGTGGACTGCTCCAAATATCCCAATCAATGTTTCTTGAAAACATCACTGTCATTCTGCACTGACAAAGAAATGTCAGCCAGGCCGGCTCGCTGAGCAGAGATCCCATTGAAAAGTGTCAAAACTGCAGAGCTCCTTTAATGCTGTTGATGTATTGGCTGGATAACTCCACAATAACACCAGAGGTTTGGCCTTTCCTCTCTGAGCTGGACTGTCACCGTATGTCTTGGTCAGCATCGAGCTGAGGATCTAGATTGTTGCATTCAGACACACGCTCATGTCCACAGTGCACAAGCTGCCCTTTGTTTTCATACCTTTCATCATTTTACTATTTTTTATAATTTTCCTAAATCCATAGAAGAATTGCCCGTTGGGTATTCGGTATTGTGAGGAGTGAAACCGACAAGTCTTCCAAACGGAAGGACAACAAACACATCCTCTGTCACGGCCTTTCAGAAGACAGTTGCTGAACCAGGTCCTCCCTGTCGCTGAGGTCAACCACAAGTGTGTCACGGTATTGGAACCATGCAACGGGCAGAGAGGGAGGAGAGGACCCAGCACACAGCCCTGTGGGACGCCGGGGTTCAGGGTGAAGAGAAGAGAAGCTGTGGTTCTTTAATGGACTGGGGTCTGTTGGTGAAGAAGTCCAGATGTGCTGATGCCAGTCCAAGACACCTGTAATATCTACATCTGAATGCTGTTATTTAAATATTGTTGCGCCTCGGTAACCTGGTTGCGGGGGACTTGCATGATAAGTTCAGTATATAAACTGACGGCCAATGGTTTGTTTCCTCAAACATGTCAGAACTTATTGTTATTCCCAGTACGATACACAATCCTGTACTACCAGTTCAAACTGTAACTATCTGATGAGATTTTCATTGGTCTGTTATTGGCTTCCTGGATTTAAAAGTGGGTCCCAACTTGACAGTAACCCAACCCACCAGATGGCGTGGTACACAGAACTATCGGAGAAGCCGTCATTGTAAACTGTTTAGAAAAAGAAGAGGCACTAAAAAGACGCGTTGGCAGGTGATTGGATGAACCATCTGTCAATCAAGGTCACCAGAACTCAAATTGGCGTCTGTTGTAGTTCCCGCCTCCAGGACGCGTTCACAGTGTGTCACGGCTGCTAATCATCTCATTGCTCACAGTCTCCAACATTGAACTGATCGGATCTCCTTTCCGATCAACCATGTCAGAACATAGCTTGTGTTACTTATTATGATTGATTGATTTGTGTTTCTAATTAATTGCTTAGTGTAAATGTGAGTCCGCATATGAATGCAGAATCTGTTTAAAGAGATTACTCTTTCCCTGTCTGCCATTGTTGAGGGATGTATCGGCACCAACACTGACCCGACTCCAGCTTAAACATTAATTATGATTTATATGTCAATGTAATTACGAAATGTAGTGTTTTCACTCATGGTCCCTTACATGAAAATGAATCCAATGAGTTACCTGCAGTGAGGTATGAAAGTATAATAGGAGGTTACAGATGAGCAATAAAACTTCCAATTGCTGCATTCTGTGCCCTCGGGGGTTTTGTTTCATGATGCAGACGGCGCAGTATTTCTCATATTTCCTCTTGTCAGGGGAACGTTAACAGCCTGAGACACGCAGCAGATGGTTCATGGCACCTTTGAGGTGTTTTTCCAGTGTTGGAGGCCGAGACATGAGAGATTCCATCAACAATAGAGCAGACAATAGCTGTGATGGCCTCCTTTGTGTGTTGATAAATACCCAGGGTGATTTACTGTGGCCCCCAGGGGCCTTGGTTATTAATTGATTATTATCTCTGAGGACTACCATCAGCACTTTTTTCTCAAATAAGTCAACTTTTGTCCCCCGGCTAATTGTTTAGGAATACTATGTGGCAGAAGAAAAGGCTACTTGAGAGTTACCCTAAAAGATGTCCGAGCCTTCGATCCGGTGACATAAATATCCTCTTCCCTTCACCGCTGCATCCTCAGCTTCCAGTTGACTGTCGTTATGTTTATGTGTCCCTCTGTTCTGCAGTGGATTCTTTACACAGAAAGCCCGGGTTGCTCTTTAAGTTATGCAGCGGCTGAAGTCTGTGTTCATTTCCTGCCACAATGACTTCCTGGGCCAAATGAACGGTGGGCGACTACTTCTGTGGACCGATGCAGAACCAGAGAAGGACTCATGTCTGCTTTTCCCTCACAGCTCAGCACCGCTGCACAAAACTCTTTTATAAACTTCTTGTTGTGCCGCTCAGCTCATGAATTGCCGTTTCATTGACGATAATCATTTTAAGCGATTAATGCTATTAACAAGTTTTATTTGTGGTGTCATTGAGAAGTACACTACCCACAATCCTGTGTAATAGCAATGTCTCTGATTGGTGGAGCTCCTTGTTACATGGAAGTGAGGTACAGCTGGTCTCCAGAGGGAGCGAGTGGCTTTTGGTTTATGGGATGAGCCGTTCGCTCTTAGATACCCAGTGTGACAATTAATAAACTGTATACCACATTTAATGTGTAAGTTTACATCAACCTTGACTTAAACATTGCTTTCCTCACTTTGTAAAACAAAAGGAATCAAATAAACCTTACAGCTGTACTGAAGTGTCATTCATCAACATAACGGTATCAGATTCCTGATATTGTCTCTGACTCCTCAAACAACGTAAGAAACGGAAAAAGCTCGCTTCTTACCATATCTTGCAATTCTGAGTGTTTTCCTACAACAGCAACACGTGTTAAGATGTTAAAATACTCAGTTAGGTCTAGGTCGGCTAGGGTTAAACTTAGTTAGGTTTAGACTTAGTTAGGTTCAAACTCAGTTAGGTTTAAACTTAGTTAGGTTTAGACTTAGTTAGGTTCAAACTCAGTTAGGTTTAAACTTAGTTAGGTTTAAACTCAGTTAGGTTTTGTCAGGCTTGAATAACTACAGAAGTGCAGGTTACGCAGGTGGATAGGTGGTCATGTGGTCAGGTGGTCAGGTGGACGGGTTCAACCAGTTCAAGTTACATTTAAAAAGTAAATGTTGGGATGAGGCCTGCTGGCGCAAAAGATCATTCCATGTTCTGATCTGTCAGGTGGTCATGTGGACAGGTGGTCAGGTGGTCATGTGGTGAGGTGGTCAGGTGGTCATGTGGTCATGTGGTGAGGTGGTGAGGTGGACAGATGGACAGGTGGTCATGTGGTCAGGTGGACAGGTGGTCATGTGGTCAGGTGGTCAAGTTGTCATGTGGTCAGGTGGTCAGGTGGACAAGTGGTCATGTGGTGAGGTGGTCAGGTGGACAGGTGGACAGGTGGTCATGTGGTCAGGTGGACAGGTGGTCAGGTAGTCAGGTAGTCAGGTGGTCATGTGGTCAGGTGGTCAAGTTGTCATGTGGTCAGGTGGACAGGTGGTCAGGTGGACAGGTGGACAGGTGGTCATGTGGTCAGGTGGTCATGTGGTGAGGTGGTCAGGTGGACAGGTGGTCATGTGGTGAGGTGGACAGGTGGACAGGTGGTCATGTGGTCATGTGGACAGGTGGTCATGTGGTCATGTGGTGAGGTGGTCAGGTGGACAGGTGGACAGGTGGTCATGTGGTCAGGTGGTCAAGTTGTCATGTGGTCAGGTGGACAGGTGGTCATGTGGTGAGGTGGTCAGGTGGACAGGTGGACAGGTGGTCATGTGGTCAGGTGGTCATGTGGTCAGGTGGACAGGTGGTCAGGTGGTCATGTGGTCAGGTGGTCAGGTGGACAGGTGGTCATGTGGTCAGGTGGTCAGGTGGACAGGTGGTCATGTGGTGAGGTGGACAGGTGGACAGGTGGTCATGTGGTGAGGTGGACAGGTGGACAGGTGGTCATGTGGTGAGGTGGACAGGTGGTCATGTGGTGAGGTGGACAGGTGGTCATGTGGTGAGGTGGACAGGTGGTCATGTGGTCATGTGGTCAGGTGTTGGTGTTCTGTTCCCGTCTGTGTGGCGTCTGCAGTCTTTATACGTCCTCGTTAACACACGAAAGTATTTTGTGAGAAACCTATGAGTTACGCTTTTTTTCCCTCAGAAGTATGAATGCTGGATGAGAGCAGCACTGATCCACCATGCAGCTGATGTCTGATATCTTTTTTAAAAGTAATAACATGAGACTCATTACTAAATGTGAGCATGGAAAACATTATAGCTGATAACCCACTAAGATATATCAGGCTCTGATGCACAATACTAAATACATTATTGGTTTGGGCCTTTTCATGGGATTTGTTGACCAGAAGAAATACGGTGCGTGTGATCCACCCTCCTCCTCTTCCTCCTCCTCGTCTTCATTTTGGGAGTTGAACACCCTCCTCTTCCTCCTCTTCCTCCTCCTCCGCTTTATTTTAGGAGTTGAACACCCTCCTCATCCTCCTCTTCCTCCTCCTCCGCTTTATTTTAGGAGTTGAACACCCTCCTCCTCCTCCTCCTCTTTATTATAGGAGTTGAACAACCTCCTCCTCCTCCTCCTCCTCGTCTTCATTTTGGGAGTTGAACACCCTCCTCCTCCTCCTCCTCTTCCTCCTCCTCGTCTTCATTTTGGGAGTTGAACACCCTCCTCTTCCTCCTCTTCCTCCTCCTCCGCTTTATTTTAGGAGTTGAACACCCTCCTCTTCCTCCTCCTCCTCCTCTTTATTATAGGAGTTGAACAACCTCCTCCTCCTCCTCCTCCTCGTCTTCATTTTGGGAGTTGAACACCCTCCTCCTCCTCCTCTTCCTCCTCCTCGTCTTCATTTTGGGAGTTGAACACCCTCCTCCTCCTCTGCTTTATTTTAGGAGTTGAACACCCTCCTCTTCCTCCTCCTCCTCCTCTTTATTATAGGAGTTGAACAACCTCCTCCTCCTCCTCCTCCTCGTCTTCATTTTGGGAGTTGAACACCCTCCTCCTCCTCCTCTTCCTCCTCCTCGTCTTCATTTTGGGAGTTGAACACCCTCCTCCTCCTCTGCTTTATTTTAGGAGTTGAACACCCTCCTCTTCCTCTTCCTCCTCCTCCTCCGCTTTATTTTGGGAGTTGAACACCCTCCTCTTCCTCCTCCTCCTCCTCCTCCGCTTTATTTTGGGAGTTGAACACCCTCCTCTTCTTCCTCCTCCTCCTCCTCCTCTGCTTTATTTTAGGAGTTGAACACCCTCCTCTTCCTCCTCCTCCTCCTCCTCCGCTTTATTTTGGGAGTTGAACACCCTCCTCTTCCTCCTCCTCCTCCTCTTTATTTTGGGAGTTGAACACCCTCCTCTTCCTCCTCCTCCTCCTCTTTATTTTAGGAGTTGAACACCCTCCTCCTCCTCCGCCTCTTTATTATAGGAGTTGAACAACCTCCTCCTCCTCCTCCTCCTCCTCTTCCTCCACCTCCGCGTCTTCATTTTGGAAGTTGAACACCCTGCTCCTCCTCCTCCTCCTTCTTTTCCTCCTCCTCCTCCTCTTCTTCCTCCTCGTCTTCATTTTGGGAGTTGAACACCCTCCTCCTCCTCCTCACCCTCCTCTTCCTCCTCTTCTTCCTCCTCCTCCTCCTCGTCTTCATTTTGGGAGTTGAACACCCTCCTCCTCCTCCTCCTCTTCCTCCTCCTCGTCTTCATTTTGGGAGTTGAACACCCTCCTCTTCCTCCTCTTCCTCCTCCTCCGCTTTATTTTAGGAGTTGAACACCCTCCTCTTCCTCCTCCTCCTCCTCTTTATTATAGGAGTTGAACAACCTCCTCCTCCTCCTCCTCCTCGTCTTCATTTTGGGAGTTGAACACCCTCCTCCTCCTCCTCTTCCTCCTCCTCGTCTTCATTTTGGGAGTTGAACACCCTCCTCCTCCTCTGCTTTATTTTAGGAGTTGAACACCCTCCTCTTCCTCCTCCTCCTCCTCCTCCGCTTTATTTTGGGAGTTGAACACCCTCCTCTTCCTCCTCCTCCTCCTCCTCCGCTTTATTTTGGGAGTTGAACACCCTCCTCTTCTTCCTCCTCCTCCTCCTCCTCTGCTTTATTTTAGGAGTTGAACACCCTCCTCTTCCTCCTCCTCCTCCTCCTCCGCTTTATTTTGGGAGTTGAACACCCTCCTCTTCCTCCTCCTCCTCCTCTTTATTTTGGGAGTTGAACACCCTCCTCTTCCTCCTCCTCCTCCTCTTTATTTTAGGAGTTGAACACCCTCCTCCTCCTCCGCCTCTTTATTATAGGAGTTGAACAACCTCCTCCTCCTCCTCCTCCTCCTCTTCCTCCACCTCCGCGTCTTCATTTTGGGAGTTGAACACCCTGCTCCTCCTCCTCCTCCTTCTTTTCCTCCTCCTCCTCCTCTTCTTCCTCCTCGTCTTCATTTTGGGAGTTGAACACCCTCCTCCTCCTCCTCACCCTCCTCTTCCTCCTCTTCTTCCTCCTCCTCCTCCTCGTCTTCATTTTGGGAGTTGAACAGAGATAAACACTCGTCCCCCCGTGACGCTGCATTAATCGTTCACTTCATGGGTTAAAAGAGCAAAGTCAATGAGGAGGAGAAATTCTCATCCCATTATCGGCTCGGAGGTGCAAAGTGAGCGCATCAGCGATGAAGCCAAGCATAAAGATGATTACTCCGCCAGCAGAGCCCTGATGCTCCACACTGTTCCAATTACTAACTCCCTGCTCTCTGCAGCTGAGGGATTAACGCAAGACAACTGCTAGACTCCGTGCAAAGTGGATTTCTTCCACCTTGTCCACCATTGCTCATTGTCATAATGATACATGGCCTGATGAGATAGTTTGTGCTGACAAAAGGCCTCCGTCCTCACTCTTTTATTCCTTATATCTCTTTCAGGGAATCAGAGAGCCAAATACATCACCCTCGGTATTGAAAGCACATAAATCTTGTTTTAAGAAGCTTGTCTCTCCTCAGATTCTGTCAGACAAAGGCTGAGGCTTTTATTTATTGCCTCAATCCGTGTTTGGTTGGCTATTGTGTCTCCAACAAAATAATAGTTTAACAGATCAGCACGGACACACATTATAATCAGTGGTCATAAAGATAAAGCTGAAGGAGTGTGGAGGTTGAGCTGGTTTTGTCCTGCAGAACTCCATTCTCACAGCCATCAACGGCATTGCATACATACCATAAATGTTTGTTTTTTTCAAACCGCAAACAATAAAAATATATTTGTTCTGTACAATTCATGCCGACAGGTTGTAGCTAAAGTTGTCTCAGTGTGAAGTTAAGATACCTTTAGTTTCTATGATTACAATTTTAGTTAAGTTCACAAAATATTCATCGCAAAATGCGATCTTATGCGACTGCACATCTTCGCATTTTGCATAAGATGTGCAGTCTAAAGACAACCAAACAGAATGTGAAGGCCGTTTCTGACCCATGCATCCGTAATTCACATTAACTGGGATTTAAATTGGGATGCTTATTCTGGCGATAAAAAAAAGAGGAAGTGAAACAAAATGTGCTAACAGGAAAAAATGAACAGCCAGCTCCTTAAGAAAACCACCTATTTTATATTATTGTGTTATTATATTTTTATCTATATGTTACTGGTTAAGAGTAAATGAAGATGACACACAGAAACAAATGAAAAGGTTTCAGGTCCGCCTATAAAAAAATCACTTTCAGGATGATTATTTCTTTAAATGAGCAGCTGTATGGTCCAACTCTAACCCAAATCATAGCTCAATATGTGAACATTCTCTAACCCAAATCATAGCTCAATATGTGAACATTCTCTAACCCAAATCATAGCTCAATATGTGAACATTCTCTAACCCAAATCATAACTCAATATGTGAACATTCTCTAACCCAAATCATAGCTCAATATGTGAACATTCTCTAACCCAAATCATAGCTCAATATGTGAACATTCTCTAACCCAAATCATAGCTCAATATGTGAACATTCTCTAACCCAAATCATAGCTCAATATGTGAACATTCTCTAACCCAAATCATAGCTCAATATGTGAACATTCTCTAACCCAAATCATAGCTCAATATGTGAACATTCTCTAACCCAAATCACAATGTCACATTTGTCACATTTGCGCACATTTGTGACATTTTAATTTTTTCATTTACCAAACCATATATTTCACTTGTATATTACTTATGGCGTTCAATACATCCAAATACAGCAGTTTGGGGGTCAGGAGAGAGAATGCAGCTTTAACACATGAGGCATATACTTCTATACAACCAGAGGAGTCGCCCCATGGTGGTCAGGAAAGAGAATGCAGGTTTAACACATGAAGCATATACTTCTATACAACCAGAGGAGTCACAACCTGGTGGTCAGGAGAGAGAATGCAGCTTTAACACATGAAGCATATACTTCTATACAACCAGAGGAGTCACAACCTGGTGGTCAGGAGAGAGAATGCAGCTTTAACACATGAAGCATATACTTCTATACAACCAGAGGAGTCGCCCGATGGTGGTCAGGAAAGAGAATGCAGGTTTAACACATGAAGCATATACTTCTATACAACCAGAGGAGTCACAACCTGGTGGTCAGGAGAGAGAATGCAGCTTTAACACATGAGGCATATACTTCTATACAACCAGAGGAGTCGCCCCATGGTGGTCAGGAAAGAGAATGCAGGTTTAACACATGAAGCATATACTTCTATACAACCAGAGGAGTCACAACCTGGTGGTCAGGAGAGAGAATGCAGCTTTAACACATGAAGCATATACTTCTATACAACCAGAGGAGTCACAACCTGGTGGTCAGGAGAGAGAATGCAGCTTTAACACATGAAGCATATACTTCTATACAACCAGAGGAGTCGCCCCCTGGTGGCCAGGATAGAGAATGCAGCTTTAACACATGAAGCATAGACTTCTATACAACCAAAGGAGTCGCCCCCTGATGGTCAGGAGAGATAATGCAGCTTTAACACATGAAGCATAGACTTCTATACAACCAGAGGAGTCACCCCCTGGTGGTCATAGAGAGAATGCATGTTTATGACACCTGGGATGGACTCCCTTGTGGGTCCGGCCTTCAGGTGGCCGCTGGAGGAACAACAGTTGTTTGGGGCGTTTAGAGATATGGAGATATGGATACTCTGGAGTTAAATGTACGTATGTAGAAGGTTATTGTCAGGATTTCACCTTGACTTTCTTTATGTAAAAGAAACATTCAGCATTTACTCGTAACAAAAAGATTATGAACTTAAAACTTTCTCACAAGATCAGATTGTCATGTTGAGCTTTGTCTCCCTATAAATCATTTATTTGGACCAACTCATAAACCTCATTTTAATATATTTTTTGGCTCTCCGATCTCCCCTGCACACTTTCTCCACCGGCGGGCGGCGGCGGCTTCACATCCACCGCCGGCATTGTCTAGTGAGGAGCAGGGAGCATCAATCTTTTGTTTTAATAGTGTCTCATCCGTCTACATGCCAGCGCCGCGAATTGAAGCCGTAATTACTGTCCTTAATTGATGTGGTTTTACCACCTCAGACAATCTTTCAGAGCGCTCCCCCACTGTACGGCTCTGCTGCTGTTTCACTATACTTCTGCAGCTATCGATCGCTATTATGCTAAATCCGATGGACACAATGGAACTCTATCAGCAAAATGCAGGTTAATTATCTCAGGGTCAACCACTTTGGAATCCTCACAAAGAGCCGGCCGTTCTCTCTTTATTGCCCGACATTAAATTGCAAATGAAAATGATTGTCTGACTCCCTTTATTTTGCTAATAAGGAGGCGGGCTGGCCGTCATTAATCGAAGACAGCCTCCCATTTTTCCACCGATTGTATTTGTGAGTTTTAAACCGGTTCACTTGTTATTTCATTCCCGTGTTAATTACCTTTGACTTTGTTTAATGGCTGTACATTTGAAGATAGTTTGTTTTCTTACATAATTAAAGTTTCCTTTAAGATATAATTTCCCTTGTCATAAAAATAATACACTTACAATCAATGAGGCTGTTTCCAGTGGATGAGACATTCAAAACTTTTCTCTCTCTCTTCCTGGAAGTTATGTTTCCTGCCGTTAACAGAGCTGTCAGACATTTGACCAGCTCGAGATAAATTGGCCTTATAAGACGGCGCGGCATTGACGGGAGGAACCAAAGTTAATGGGATTGATTGCGGATATTGTGTTTGCTTTCTGCAGGGACTCCAGTGAATCGGATTCCTATCATGGCCAAGCAGGTGTTGGATCTCTACATGCTCTACAAGCTCGTCACGGAAAAGGGCGGCTTAGTGGAAGTCATCAATAAGAAAATATGGCGCGAGATCACCAAAGGCCTTAACCTCCCTACCTCCATCACCAGCGCAGCTTTCACTCTCCGAACGCAGTGAGTACGAGCGCGGCGATAACCCTGAGATGACTGATAACCCCCTCCTCCTTCTCCTCTTCCTCCTCCTCCTCTTCCTCTTCCTCATCCTCCTCCTCCTCCACAAGTGTTCCATGAGTGGTTCATTTCCTCCAAGGCGATTGAGGCTTTTTGGGTCAGGCCTTGTGTCGCTATGATTACAATATGACGGTTAGTGTGCGCCCAGGCGGTGAAGAAGCAGTCATCTTCATCATCATCTTCATCTCCTCTGTGATTCATGGTCATTATTGCCTTACGGTGGCTTGGCATTAAACCTGGAGTCTCAGAGTTACCACATGATTCCTCACCTCACAATCCCGTCTCTCGACAGAAAATTGGAAAACATCATCATCATGATTTAATTTTAGTAAGTTAAAATATTCTGTCAACCTTTCTGGAACGTCAGTGTCATTTGATCCGAAGGACTTAGAGGAGCTGCTACTTGGGTTCTGCATCCACGTCTTCTTTCAGACTCGTGGAAAACATCCAAAATACACATTCATGTTCAAATTCACATTTCAGAAAACATGTAATATAAAAAAATAGTATCTTAATTTAAGTAATCACCTGGTGAAGTTTCATGATCATATTTATTGGTTAATATTTTCACCCAATTCACCTGTAGAGTCTTCACAATTCAATTCAAAATGAACTAAACATCTTATAAATGAGTTTTCTGATCAGCAGCTCTACACACACATTGCTCTCTTTATTAAATGTTGTGTAAATCATTCATAATCTGATTTACACAACATTGTATTACTAAAGACATGGTGACGTTTCATTTTCCTCTACGTTATGTTTTATTAAAGCATGTAAAGAGATATCTAAAATCCACTTTGACTAATATGTGAGCAAAATGAAACCAGAATATTGAACCTGGATTCATCAAGTGTTCACAGTGTATTTTTAAAAGCTTGTATGCAAAAATGGACACGTGTCATAGAACATAGGAACAGTCACATGACTGTGGTCCGTGTAGCGTGTGTCACTGCAGTGATCACACGCGTGTGGAGACGTGGCTCACCGGCTCACATGAGCACAGAACACATCTTAGTTATGGAGGACTGGTCGTGACCTCGCATTACTTTATCTGTGTGTGTGTGTGTGTGTGTGTGTGTGTGTGTGTGTGTGTGTGTGTGTGTGTGTGTGTGTGTTCAGACGTCTAGAGGTTTTCTCTGGCTCCTCTCCAGTGCGATGACACTTTGGATGAAATCATTTTCATCTGGAGGACGGTGTCAGCGCTCTGGTCTTCCTCCTCCTGCTCCCATGTGAGATATCTGAGATGCATCACAACGGACAGGAGCAGCTCGAGCTGGGTTGTCTAATTCCTTACGCCGGTTACAGAGCGCTCTTCTCTTTTTCACCATGATGAAGACATGAGCTCAGTGGAGGCAGCTTCAGTCAGCCTGACCCTCTCTGTGAGGAAGGAGGCTGACAGAAGCCCTGTGGTTAGGGTGACGCTGTGGACAGAGCAACTGTCATGTGTGTGTATATATGTGTGTGTATTGTGCTCAGTGCTTGAAACCAAAATAATTCAAGTTGAATAAAAATAACCTTTTCTAGGTAAACCCATGACATGATTTCACAGATATAGTTTGAATGGTGACGGTTTTACTGCACAAAGTGATTGATTTGATTGATTACCAATGAGACAGAACGCTGAATGGTTGCCTCTCTCCCGCAGGTACATGAAGTACCTCTACCCGTATGAATGTGAGAAGCGGGGCCTGAGCTCCCCCGGTGAGCTGCAGGCCGCTATCGACAGCAACCGGCGGGAAGGTCGCCGGCAGAGCTACGGCTCCGCCATCTTCAACTACTCTCCCGTGGGAACGCCCGCCCTGCTGGCCTCGCCGAAGATGCACATGTCCCACCTCTCCATGGGCTCCCACCACAGCGGCCACATCTCACAGGGGCCTGTGATCAAGAAAGGTAAACAAGACGACACCAGAGAA
This sequence comes from Taurulus bubalis, assembly GCF_910589615.1. Lineage (NCBI taxonomy): Eukaryota > Metazoa > Chordata > Actinopteri > Perciformes > Cottidae > Taurulus > Taurulus bubalis. The sequence continues at coordinate 27,941,947 of NC_136596.1, forward strand.
AGAATCAGGAACAACATGGTGCAGCGTTTAAACAGTGAGCTGCTGCCTCATCATCTGTCCCTGTCCCTCTGAAGGATGATTCATTTCCTGCTCACAGCACTTTGTGTATTACAGAAGTTATTGCGTGATTATTACCCGGCCGTCGAAGAAGAAGTCCGTGTGTTCTCATGTCAGAAATAAATGTCGCAATAGCTGTTCATTCAAGCTCACGCAACCTGCGGGTTGTTGGTCACTTCCCCAAAGAGGAAACATCTTGCAGGACTTCCTCATATCGTCCAACACACGGAGAGCACGGCAGCACTCTGGTGGCGGGAAGAAGAGGCAGCAGCAGAGGAAGAGGCAGAAGATGAAGAAACAGAAACAGAAGAAGAGGCAGAAGAAGATGAAGAGACAGAAGAAGAAGAAGAGACAGCAGCAGAAGAAGAAGAAGAGACAGCAGCAGAAGAAGAGACAGCAGCAGAAGAAGAAGAGGCAGCAGCAGAGGAAGAGGCAGAAGATGAAGAAACAGAAACAGAAGAAGAGGCAGAAGAAGATGAAGAGACAGAAGAAGAAGAAGAGACAGCAGCAGAAGAAGAAGAGACAGCAGCAGAAGAAGCAGCAGTCTGCATGGAGACAGCAGCCTAGAGCCTCTTCATTGTGAGCTGCTTTAGGCTCCAGTGGAGTTCATCTTAAGCTTAAGATATTCAATAAGATCATTTCTTTCAACTGACAAATTGATGGATTGAAATCACGAAGCCCAGCAGCACCGAGAGAAAGTGTTATATTTACAATATATAAATATATTTATTTATAAATACACCCTAAACCATATTATCCCCTTGTGGTGACCTGCTCTGTGGGGCCACATCGGCACGTCAGCGGGAGCTTAGGTTACGCTTTCAACAGGCAGTTCAGTCTAGTTCAGTTCAGTCCAGTCTAGTTCAGTCTAGTTCAGTCCAGTCCAGTCTAGTTCAGTTCAGTCCAGTCTAGTTCAGTCTAGTTCAGTCCAGTCCAGTCCAGTCTAGTTCAGCTCAGTCCAGTTCAGTCCAGTCTAGTTCAGTTCAGTCTAGTCTAGTTCAGTCCAGTTCAGTCCAGTCTAGTTCAGTTCAGTCCAGTCTAGTTCAGTCCAGTCCAGTTCAGTCCAGTCTAGTTCAGTTCAGTCTAGTCTAGTTCAGTCCAGTTCAGTCCAGTCTAGTTCAGTCCAGTCCAGTTCAGTCCAGTCTAGTTCAGTTCAGTCTAGTCTAGTTCAATCCAGTTCAGTCCAGTCTAGTTCAGTCCAGTCTAGTTCAGTCCAGTTCAGTCCAGTCTAGTTCAGTTCAGTCTAGTCTAGTTCAGTCCAGTTCAGTCCAGTCTAGTTCAGTTCAGTTCAGTCTAGTTCAGTCTAGTTCAGTCCAGTCTAGTTCAGTTCAGTCTAGTCTAGTTCAGTCCAGTTCAGTCTAGTTCAGTCCAGTCTAGTTCAGTCCAGTTCAGTCCAGTCTAGTTCAGTCTAGTCCAGTCCAGTTCAGTCTAGTCTAGTCCAGTCTAGTTCAGTCCAGTCTAGTCCAGTCTAGTCCAGTTCAGTCCAGTCTAGTTCAGTCCAGTCTAGTTTAGTCCAGTCTAGTCCAGTCCAGTCTAGTTCAGTCCAGTCTAGTTCAGTCTAGTCCAGTCTAGTCCAGTTCAGTCCAGTTCAGTCCAGTCTAGTCCAGTTCAGTCCAGTATAGTCCAGTCTAGTTCAGTCTAATCTAGTCCAGTCTAGTCCAGTCTAGTTCAGTCCAGTCTAGTTCAGTCCAGTCTAGTTCAGTCTAGTCCAGTTCAGTCCAGTCTAGTTCAGTCCAGTCTAGTTCAGTCCAGTCTAGTCCAGTCCAGTCTAGTTCAGTCCAGTCTAGTGCAGTCTAGTCCAGTTCAGTCCAGTCTAGTCCAGTTCAGACCAGTCTAGTTCAGTCTAGTTCAGTCCAGTCTAGTTCAGTCTAGTTCAGTCTAGTTCAGTCCAGTCTAGTTCAGTCTAGTCCAGTTCAGTCCAGTCTAGTCCAGTCCAGTTCAGTCTAGTCTAGTTCAGTCCAGTCTAGTTCAGTCTAGTCCAGTATAGTCCAGTCCAGTCTAGTTCAGTCCAGTCTAGTTCAGTCTAGTCCAGTCCAGTCTAGTTCAGTCCAGTCTAGTTCAGTCCTGTCTAGTCCAGTCTAGTCCAGTCTAGTTCAGTCTAGTCCAGTCCAGTCTAGTTCAGTCCAGTCTAGTTCAGTCCTGTCTAGTCCAGTCTAGTCCAGTCTAGTTCAGTCTAGTCCAGTCTAGTCCAGTCCAGTTCAGCCCAGTCTAGTCCAGTTCAGTCTAGTTCAGTCCAGTTCAGTCCAGTCTAGCCCAGTCCAGCTCAGTCTAGTTCAGTCTAGTCCAGTTCAGTCCAGTCTAGTTCACTCCAGTCTAGTCTAGTTCAGTCCAGTCTAGTTCAGTCCAGTCTAGTCTAGTTCAGTCCAGTCTAGTTCAGTCCAGTCTAGTCCAGTCTAGTTCAGTCCAGTCTAGTTCAGTCTAGTCCAGTCCAGTTTAGCCTAGTCCAGTCCAGTTCAGTCCAGTCTAGTTCAGTCCAGTCTAGCCCAGTTCAGTCTAGTTCAGTCTAGTCCAGTTCAGTCTAGTCCAGTCCAGTTCAGTCCAGTCTAGTCCAGTCTAGTTCAGTCTAGTCTAGTCCAGTCTAGTTCAGTCCAGTCTAGTCCAGTCTAGTTCAGTCCAGTCTAGTTCAGTCTAGTCCAGTTCAGTCCAGTCTAGTTCAGTCCAGTCTAGTTTAGTCCAGTCTAGTTCAGTCTAGTCCAGTTCAGTCCAGTCTAGTCCAGTCCAGTCTAGTTCAGTCCAGTCTAGTTCAGTCTAGTCCAGTCTAGTCCAGTTCAGTCCAGTTCAGTCCAGTCTAGTCCAGTCCAGTTCAGTCCAGTCTAGTTCAGTCTAGTCTAGTCCAGTCTAGTCCAGTCTAGTTCAGTCTAGTCCAGTCCAGTTCAGTCCAGTCCAGTCTAGTTCAGTCCAGTCTAGTCCAGTCCAGTCTAGTTCAGTCCAGTCTAGTGCAGTCTAGTCCAGTTCAGTCCAGTCTAGTCCAGTTCAGTCCAGTCTAGTTCAGTCCAGTCTAGTTCAGTCTAGTCCAGTCTAGTCCAGTCCAGTCTAGTTCAGTCTAGTTCAGTCCAGTCTAGTTCAGTCTAGTTCAGTCTAGTCCAGTCTAGTCTAGTTCAGTCTAGTTCAGTCCAGTCTAGTTCAGTCTAGTTCA